>NW_009916120.1:5013-41554 GCF_000696875.1 Nestor notabilis
GTGGCAGTGAAGATGGTTTTTACTAATAAAGGGGTCACTGCTGGCAATGTGTTGTTAGGGCTTTTAAAACTAAAACCAAAAAACTAAAAAACCCCAAAAACTAAACACCCCCCCCCAAAAAAAAACCCCAAAACCAAAATAGGTCCACAGAGGACCTATAATTCCCTCCCACAGAGGAGGGGAATTAAACATACCCACAGAGATTTCATTCCTGGGGTGTTCACTCAGCCTCTGGTGTGCTGGGTTCGGTTTCTTCCCTGGTAAGGGAGCACAGCGGGGTTTGAAGGGTGCAGTTATCTCTAAAGAAGGAAAAACCCAATTGGAGCAGGTTGAGCACAGAAAGCAGGAGGTGAAGAGAGCAGGGATGGAGGCTTCCCACTGGGAGGGAGTTTGGGACTTGGCTGAGACCAGGATGCAAGGGCAGAGCTGCAGCATGTGGCAGTGTGTCACAACAGGGAGGTAACCTGACAGCAACCCGCCTTGCAGTGCTGCCAGACAGGGAATGATGCTGCCCAGGAAGAATCCATTGATGGGAGACAGGCAGGTGTGTGCTGAGTAATGTATGGAACTGCATCTTATTTACATTTATTGGATTATTTCTGCTGTGTCCTACTGGGGGAGTTTTCATCCTGTTGCCATGCCAACAGCCCTTTGGATCAGGAGCCTGGCAGCCCCAGGCTTCTGTTCTTTCATCCTTGCTCTCATGTCTCTGCCATCATGTTCTGGTGGCTTTGCAGGAGTAATCCCAGCTCAGAACTAAGCCAGACCCCCATCATCTTGGGATTTGGGCTCTGCATAGAGCCTGCAGGTAGTGCAACAAGTGCTTGTTGGAGATTCTGCAATGCATTTCATCTCTCCCTGTCCCTTTTGTAGTTGCCTCTTTTCATGGCCCAGTTCTCTCTGGAGAGAATTGAGTTTATTTAATAAGGACCTCGAAATTGTTGAGCAGGGGAAACTGAGTCACAGTACTTTGGCCAGCTGGGAGGCTTTATTCAAGTCCCACTCCCCTATTACCTGTGAGGAGACACTAGAGACATCACAGACTGGTTTGTGCTGGAAGGGACCTTAAAGCTCATCCAGCTCCAACCCCCTGCCATGGGCAGGGACACCTTCCACTAGAGCAGGTTGCTCCAAGCCCTGTCCAGCCTGGATGCAGGGCTCATTCTGGAGAGCCCTGCATGGCTGTGGAGCCTGGGAGCTGACACTGCTGAGCAGGCTGGAGCTGTTTCATGTCACATTGCATTGGCATGGTGCATAAAAAGGTTATCCCTGCGGCTCCGTGGCTCACTCGGCTCCCACAGGTCAAGTTACTCTGTGCCCCCTGACATGGTTGAAGCGTGTGTGTGTAGCAGCCTGGTGTGTTATAAAGACCTTCATCTTTTTATAGTGGCTTTTTGAAGACTGGGCTGTTCACACCCAATCCCAGATCTGCCAGGCAGCCCTGCCTCCCACCAGGGGTGAACGCTGCGAGTGACGTGGCTGCCCCATCCCTGGCAGTGTTCAAGGCCAGGTTGGACACAGGGGCTTGGAGCAACCTGCTCTAGTGGAAGGTGTCCCAGCCCGTGGCAGGGGTTGGAACTGGAGGAGCTTTAAGGTCCCTTCAAACCCAAACCACTCTGTGATTCTATGATGCTCAAATCATCCTGGGCATATGAAGTGGGTCTGCACCATGTGCACATGGTATAAAGTCTGCCAGGACAAAATATCCCTTAATTTCTTTGTGCTGGTATCTGGTGGCAGCAAATTTGCAGTGGGCTCACCCATGACTCCTGCATATACAGCAGGGGAGATACCCTACCACAACAGTGGCTGCTGGTGTGGCTCTGCAATCCTCTGTATCTGAAATGATCCTCACAATAGCTGTATTTCCACATCTGGGATTGCAAGGACAGGCTTTTGGGAACAGACTAGGGGCGATCTTTCACTGATAAGGCAGGGACATGAGCAGTGTTGAGTTGCCTTTGCTAAAACCTTGAAGACAAAGCCCTGATAACATCAATAATCACAATACTTAGGTCTCAGCTTTTACCATTGCTGCTCTCAGATCCAGCAAGGAACTGGCATTGTTATGGGTGACAGTCATACAGGGACACTTGGCATGGCCACTGTTTTCCAATGTGGTAATTGAGCCAGCAATGCTCCTGTCGGAGCCCTGGTTTCATAAACAGACAGCATTTTCCATTTGGCAAGCAGAGTGACCCTGGGAGGAAGGCTTGCTTGGAGCCCTGCAGCCTTCCCCACTGGAGACCTTCTTCCAGTTTGATCTCAGATGTTTCTGCCTTTCTGGGTGCAATTCCCTGCAGATCCCAAGCTGGGGTGCTCCTTGTCCTCCATGGGGTGCAGAGGGAGGAGAAGGGCCATGGAAAACTAGCAGTATAAATAACCCAGTCCACCTGGCTGCTTCAGAGGGATTTAATCCCAGTCTGGAAAGGGCCATTAGCAGCAAGGGCAGTGATTGTAGTGACAGACGGAACCAGGTGGGCACAGGCAGCTCTTGGTTGTGCTCCAGGGAAGGATGAGCTATTCCAAGCTCCCAGGCCAGCTTTAGCAGCTCGCTGTGCCAAGCAGATGCCTGGCACTAGACGGGAGCTCTTGAGCCCTTCCCTGGGAGCCCAGGGCACAAAGGAAGCCACGGTGCAGCTGGATTGTCCCTTGGTGACTGTGTGGTGTTTCCTAGACAGACCCAGCAAGCCCTCATCTGGGGAGGATGAGGACAAGGCATCAGTACTGCCCGCACAAGGAAGGCTGTGGGAGAACGCGAGGATGAGGCAGCAGAGAGGAGAACCAGAGACGTGCAGTGCCCTGGGCCAGGCACCTTTGGGTGCTGGGTTGGGAAGTGGTGGCTTTACTGGTGTAGTTTGTAAGAACGGGTGCCCACAGACCAGAAACATGGTCCTGACACTGAATGGAATGAGGAGATGATGCTGCAGGCCAGAGACTGGCGTGTGGTGGTGTCCTGGGTTCAGCTGTAGCAGTCACTTTTCTCCTTAGTAGCTGGTGCAGTGCTGGGGTTTTGACTTTGGCCTCAGAACAACTCTCGTAACACACCGATGTTTTTAGTAGTTGCTGAGTAAAGTTTGCTTCAACCAAGGACTTTTAGTCTCATGCTTTGCCAGGGAGGGGCACCAGAAGTCAGGAGGAAGCAGAGCCAGGACACCTGACCCAAACTGGCCAAAGGGCTATTCCACACCACAGCACATCATGCCCAGTATAGAAACTGGGGGGAGTCACCTGGGAGGCCCAGATCGCTGCTGGGTATTGGTCAGCAGGTGCTGAGCAATTGTATTCTCTCCCTTGTTATTTCTCTTATCATTATATTGGTGGTAGCAGTAGTGGTTTTGTGTTATACCTTAGTTACTGGACTGCTCTTATCTCAACCGTTGGGAGTCACATTTGTTTGATTCTTCTCCTCATCCCTCCGAGAGCAGGAGGCTGCGTGGTTCTGAGTTACTGGCTGGCCTTAAGTCACAACAGATGGCCAGGGTAGTGCTGCCATGCGGGGGGGGTCACAGGCTGGCTGGCAGCAGGGGCTGATCCAGACACAAGGCGGGAGGCAGACGTGCATGGTGGTGATACCGAGGGAGGTGCCAGTCTGCTCTAATGGAGCATCTTCTTCCTCTTGCCTTTCCAATCCCCAGGAGAAGATTGAATATGCCTTCCTGATCTTCTTTGCCATTGAGGCCATGCTCAAGATAATTGCCTATGGGTTTCTTTTCCATACGGATGCGTATCTCCGGAATGGCTGGAATGTGCTCGACTTTTCCATCGTGTCTCTAGGGTAATGCAAGGAGAGGAAGCTCCTGGTACTCAGCTTGTGTCAGGCCTGGTCCATAGCCCATCAGCTACATTGATTTTTCTAGTGACTGTAAGTGGGTTTGGGAGCAACTTCTAGGCTCAGTTCATGGCCTTCTCCCACGGACACCCTTTTCATGGCCTGACATCCCCTGGGATCCTTCTCTAACTTCCTCTATGACTCCTTCACGCCTCTTGGGTCTTCTTGCCCTGGAGAATGGGAGTAGCATGGGGTTCTCCAGGCTGTAGCACACAGGAAGAGGGCATAATGGGATGGGAGGGTCTCCATCTGCTCAGCTGTGAAGGTGGCACCCAATGAAGGGATGCCAGTAGTTGAACTTAGCCAAGAGCTGTGGTCCTGGCTAAGCACATCTGGCAGAATCATGTCCCTCCCTTTCCTCCCTGCAGAGTTCTGAACCCTCAGCACAGATGTCCTGGTCTCCATCCTTACACCCTTCTCTTTCTCCTTCTCTTCCCTTCTGCTTCTCCCCCTTCCTTGCCTGCTCTGTGCTCCGACTCTTTCAGGCTTATCACGATGACCCTGGAGAAGGTCAACGCAAAAGAGGGGGGGTCTTCAGGAGGAAAAGGCGGCTTTGATGTGAAGGCCCTGCGAGCATTTCGTGTGCTGAGACCCCTGCGCCTGGTGTCTGGAGTGCCAAGTGGGTGCTGGGTGCCCTGCCAGCATGAATGGATTGAACCCCTGTGCCTGGCCAGGGTGGGGGGCTGAGGGGCAGGTTTCTTCTTGCTGCTGGTTGAAGCCACAGGCTCACCCTTATCCCTGAGGATAAGCAAGTTTTCAAGACTGGGGATCTGCAGGTCGGCACACATTCAGCTCCCTCCGCGGCTCAGTGTCATCACCTTTGGGTGGCCACTGTGAAAGGGGCCAGGACATCACTCTATTTTCTCAGGGCAGGAATCTCCTTCTCTCGTAACTCATGTGAATACAGCCAGGATGAGAGCAACAGAGGATGGGGCAAAGGGAGGGGCATGAAGCAGCCTCCAGCACTGCCTGGAGTCTGGCTCTGCTGGGGTCTGCATAGGGGTAGAGGAAGGATTTCTTGCTTCAGAGATTTCAGTCCCAACCCACCTGTGCCCCTCGTCCCTTGGCACGGGGCGTTTCAGAAGCTGCTTGTCAGAGGGACTGGCAGGAATATAAGGTGCACCCAAAGCTGTTTAGGAAACAGTTGACCTCCTCTCTCTTCTCCTTGGTGCAGGCCTTCAGGTCGTCCTGAACTCCATCATCAAGGCTATGGTGCCCCTGCTCCACATCGCCCTGCTGGTCCTCTTCATGATCATCATTTATGCCATTGTCGGGCAAGAGCTCTTCAAGGGCAGGATGCACAAGACCTGCTACTACCTCGGGACAGGTAGGGCTGTGGCAGGGTTCAGTATGGCAGAAATGTCTTTGTGTGACTGCTGTGGGGGCCAGCAGTAAGTCTGGTCTGGCCTGGGAGTGTGGCAGGACCAAAGGATGTTTGGTATAGCACACAGCTTGGTGATGGGGTGTGAGGAGGTGGTAAAAGGGGACCCAGGAGTTGCTGGGACCTGCTCTACTTGACCTGCTGCTGCTCACACCATGGCTTTTCCCCTCAGATGTGATTGCCACGGTGGGATCAGAGAAGCCAGCCCCATGCACCAGCTCTGGCCATGGGCGCCACTGCACCATCAATGGCACCGAGTGCCGAAGCGGGTGGCCGGGGCCCAACAACGGCATCACTCACTTTGACAACTTCGGCTTTGCCATGCTGACTGTCTATCAGTGCATCACCATGGAGGGCTGGACAGAAGTCCTCTACTGGGTAGGCTCCAGCAGCGTGGATGTGGCGCTCAGCTCAGCAAAGGTTTTGCCTCAGAGTTGGGAATTCCCTCCAGAATACAGGACCCCAGAGCAGGCCTAGGTCTCTGCCAGTGAAAGATCCTGCCCCCGCCAAGCATCACCCCCCAATGTGCCAGGCAACGTCTCCTGCATCTCTGCAGATAGACAGGAGGGATGTTCCAGCTCCCACCTTTGTGAAGAGGTACAGGCCAGCACAGCAGTGGCTGGCTGGTGGATGCTCTTCCAGCAAAACCCCATGTTTTGCAGTCCTTGGGAGATTGTCTTGCTGAGGCTTAGGCATAGGGCTGATGTTTAAATCTGCTCCCAAAATGCTTGGGTCTGGCTTTACCTTTGCTGAAACCAGATGCAGAGTCCTAAGAAGCCAGTGCTCAGTGAGGTTTATCTGCTGTCATCCCAAGCACTCACAAAGCTCCCAGAGGCTGTTGAGGGGAGCCCTATAGTGGGACAGACAGCAACCAGTGTGTTCAGAATGCTTCATCTGCCTCTCTCCTTGCCAGGTAAATGATGCCATTGGGAATGAATGGCCCTGGATCTACTTTGTCAGCCTTATCTTGCTTGGCTCCTTCTTTGTTCTCAACCTGGTGCTAGGGGTGCTCAGTGGGTAAGTGCCCCCCTGTCCATTCTCTGTGCCAGCATGATCAGAGCGTGGCCACTGGCTAGTTTTAACTATACAAGAAGAAAGTCTGGAAAAGTTTCTGTTCCTTCTTTTTTTTTGGCATGCTTAGAAAGCCCGAGCTGTGGGTTGAGACCCTCATTCTCACTGGTACCTACAGCGCTGCCATCCTGTTGTGAGGGAAACACCTTTGATATGAATGCAAGGGATCCAAGAGGATTATTGTTAGTCTAATTAATGCTTCCACAGTCTCATCCAAATACAGTAATGAGCTATCATGTGTCTGGTTACAATGATCATAAGACTTCTATGCCAAATGACTCAATTATGGCTAATTCCCATAGTACAGTTAAAGCTGCCCTGCACAAAGTACCTCTGGTGCAATGCTCAACCTACTAAGCACTGATGTGGTGAGGTGCCAGCATACCAATGAGTGAGAGGAGCTTTTCTTCTCAGTTCTGTGTAGGCTCAGGGTCTTTTTTTGTATGTTTCAATCCTGTGTGTGCAAGTGCATCACACTCATCATCTCTAATTACCTGGATTTGTTAGTCCTTCTCTATGGCAAGAACCATACAACTGCACAAGGTTAAACCAAATTGGGTATTAATATGACTAAAGCAAAGCTCAAAACGACAAGACAGACCACAAGCACCTGCCCCTTGCATGAGGTTGGCTGTTACAGCAGGACAAGCTGGTTCATAGTCATCTGGTTCTGGTGTAAGTTGCAGGCACAGCAAAGTTCCTGATTATATTTTTTTGGAAATACAGCTTAATTATGCTTGAGATCAGGAAAATCCACACAAAGTCCTGAGACTTTGTGTGTCTGATTATTACTATAGTGTCTGAGGCCTATTACTAATACATGGTAACACCAGACTGGCTGGGTAGCAGCTCTACAGTCCTGCCATTGAAAATAAATGGATTTAAGATAGAATGAGAAGAGTAGGACCCCCCTGCATTGGCAGACTTGTCTTTTCCATGTTATGATGAAAAGAGTGTCCTGTTTACTTGCGATGTGATGAGCTCACCTTCCCCACATGGAGAGCTTGGATCAGCTTTCTCTGTCCGAGTGGGTGAGATCCCACATGCTGTAATCCTTAGCAGGGCTGGAGAACTCCTGCAGCCCCCAATGTCTAGCCTCAGTTGGCCTGTCCAGCCACAGCATCCTGCAGCAAGGAGCTCCCAAAGATCAGCCAGTGGTGGGGAAGAAACCCTGCCTGCCATCAGGCATCAGATGATGATCCCCCATCATCTTGAATCATGGAACAGGGCCAAGGAAGGTGAAGTCACTGGAGAAATCTACTGGTAGCACTGGGTTGGGGGGTGTTTCAGGCTTTTCTCTTTCTACAAGGCCTGGCACAGGGCTGTGGTATGTAACCTCCACACCACCCCTCTCCTGGGTCTCACTCTGCTGCTTGCCTTGTCCCAGTGAGTTCACCAAAGAGCGTGAGAAGGCCAAGTCACGCGGCACGTTTCAGAAGCTGCGGGAGAAGCAGCAGCTGGAGGAGGATCTCAAGGGCTACATGGACTGGATCACCCACGCTGAGGTCATGGACAGTGACCGGGCCAGGGGAGAAGGTACCAGGTCTTCTTGGTCAAAGACCCTTTGTGTGAGGGTTGGGTTCCTAACGCTGACCATCCTAGCGAGGTAGGGTACAGACCTCTGGAGAGCTCACAAAGACTCATTTTGCTTGAAAACCTATGAAAAAAAATGCTTTGACTTCTGCAGAACTGTTTCCTTCCTTCCTTCCTTTTGTTTTTCCTTTCCTGTATCATTTTATTGAATCTGACCCTAACTAACAAGAACTTGGCCCTCACCTCCCCCTTAACCACTGTGTTTAATATATGCAGACTACTAGCAAGACCTGGGTATCCTTTCACAAAATGCTCTTGGAGCAGCCATGAGAAGCCATGAGGAGCACGTGCAATTTCGGGTGCAGGGCAGAGAGCTGGGTTACTACCTCCAGCACTAACAGACACAGGAATTTCTTGCTGTTGCTTAACAGTTTTAATGGATTAGAAGTGGCTCAGAGTAGTGAATACACAGGCATCTACCCAAAAGCTCAGCAAGGTCTGCCACTCTGCCTGGTGAAATAACATTCGATGCCTCGAGCTGAGCAACAGATGTGTGCAAAGAGCCTTGGGAAACAGTAGGGAAAGATAAAATGCTGTTACAATCCTCCTCTTGTTCAGCATTTGCTCAGAACCACACCTGCTCCTAGTTTTCTCTGTGCTCGGAGTATCCCACACTAAGGGAGCCTATACACGCACAGCTGTCTTTTTTGGATGTGTCTCTGGGTTGCTGCTGCTTCTCTTGTTGCAGGGCAGATGTTCCTGGTGCCTCCTACTTGGTTGCACCTGATACTTTGTGCCCAAACTCTTGCTGCTGTCTCCCTGGGACAGCATTTCTTCATTTCACTTCTGATGGGGAAGCTCTTCCTGATGTGCTCCTGGGAGAGGTTCCCTCCCACACATTCTTCCCAGGGGCTCCAAGGTAAGCCTGGAACGTCATTTTCTCCTTAGGTATGATGCCATTGGATGAAGGAGGGTCAGAGACAGAGAGCTTGTATGAAATTGAGGGCATGAACAAGTGGATTCTCTACTTGTAAGTATGAACTTGCTGAACCATCTCCTGCTCTGCATGTGGGCTTGCACAGTTTCTCTCTTGCTGTCCTGGCTGGGCCAGGCTTTCTTGTCAGCCACTGGCTCCTGGGGGAGACCAGGGGCTGTGTGCTCAGGAGGAGATGCAAAACATGGAATTTTGTTCAGGTACTGGCAAAAAGCCACTTTTCAAGGTGAACAACCTCTTCACTTTGGTGCCAGGTTCTGAGCATCTTCTCGTGGCACATGCAGCATGTCTTGTGATTGAGTAGCTGGGCCTGCAGCAGACAGCCAGAGGCACCTAGTGCCAGGGGCAGGGTTATGTTCTCCAGCTCCTTCAAGGAAGGCCCAGGAGAAGGGAGCAGGACTTACTGCAGGCCCTGCTGACCCTTTGGCTTTTCCTGCAGCCGTCAGTGGAGGCGTTGGAACCGAATGTTTCGTAGGAAGTGCAGAGATGTGGTGAAGTCCAAGTTCTTCTACTGGCTTGTCATCCTGCTGGTGGCCCTGAACACCTTCTCCATTGCCTCCGAGCACCACTTACAGCCAGAATGGCTGACACAAGTACAAGGTGAGCAAAGAGCCTGGGCCACCCTGCTGAGACACGTGAACTCTTACGTGCATGCACAGGGCCTGTTGGATACACACAAACACAACCTGCACACAGGTGTGTGTACACCATCCCCACCGCACTGTCCCACAGCTGCACATCCGTGGTGTACACAGTTACACATGCACAGCATGTTCCTAGGGACGTGGGTTTGCATGGTGAGCACACATAGTGTTTACATTGGCACTTGTGCATGCATATCACACGCAAACACACATTGCCTGCACTCACACCACGCATGATCATGCGTGCAGTCACACTACCTGCACCCAAACACATGAAAACACACATAGACACGTGAGTCCAGCTGTACACACAGGTACACAGCTCAGCCATGCACATACACACACATGCACTGCCCAGTACACATGCACACCCTGCATGGACTCACATGCACTGCACTCGGACCCGTACAAGCACACAGTGGCTCATCACCCTCCTCCTCATCTCCCTCTCCTGTGTGCTCCCTGAGGAACAGCCTCTGTGGAGCTGAGCAGCACTGCCCTCCTTCCCTCGCTGCTGTGCCCTTCTGAGGTGAGGAGGTCCATGCTCTGATGGCCTGGCTCTCCTGCCCCAGACAATGCCAACCGGGTGCTGCTGGCCCTCTTTGTGGCTGAGATGCTGCTGAAGATGTATGCGCTGGGTCTGCGCCAGTACTTCATGTCGCTCTTCAACCGCTTTGACTGCTTCGTGGTGTGTGCGGGGGTCCTGGAGACCATCCTGGTGGAGCTCGATGCCTTGTCACCCCTGGGCATCTCTGTGCTGCGCTGCATCCGGCTTCTCCGCATCTTCAAGATCACCAGGTTGGGCAGGGAGCTCTGTGGGTGCTGGTGGGTCATGGTTCCCAGGCATCGCTGGCCTTGGCTCTGAGGAGGGCTGCAGCATGACCAGTGCTGGTAGTTCCTGGATGGAGGAACAAGGCCAAGCTGGGGATTTCTGTCTCCAGTACAGGGCAGGACTTGCAGGAGGTCCCCTGGGGTCCTTCTCTTGCTCTGGGCTATTGTAAATGGGCGTGCTGTAGGCCAGGACTCCAGGCTTCTCTGTGGCATCAACCCGCTGTGTGTTCATCCCTCTTCCCCCACTGCCTGCTGTGCCCCGTGCAGGCATCCTGCCTGTCACACCACATCTGGAGCTTCATTTCCACCTCTTGGGGGCTGGCTGGAGCAGTCTCAGTGCTCAGCCTGTCAGTGGTGCTGGTTCAGAGCCCCCTTGCTGGGCTGCCAGTGTATTCCCTGCACCCACCTGGTCCTGTCCACAGTCTTCCCAGCTCCTTCACCTCCTGTCTCTCCCCAGGTACTGGACATCCCTGAGCAACCTGGTTGCCTCCCTGCTCAACTCAGTCCGCTCTATTGCCTCCTTGCTCCTCCTTCTCTTCCTCTTCATCATTGTCTTCGCACTGCTGGGTATGCAGCTCTTTGGGGGCAAGTTTGACTTTGAGGACATGCAAGTGCGGCGCAGCACATTCGACAACTTCCCCCAGGCCCTCATCAGTGTCTTCCAGGTATGGGGCTGTGGGAAGTGTAGAGGGAGGCTGGAGGATATCTCTTCTGGGCCATGGGTGTCCTGGCAAGAGCTGGGGCTTAGAGAGATGTGGTCTTGTGGGAGGTGATGTGGCTTTGGAGTGGGGAAATGTGGGGTCATGAGCAGGTGTAGGGCCGAGCAGGGAGGTGGGATGTGGTTTGGCCATGGGGCTGTAGGGGCTGTGAGGGTTTGGTGCTGGAGCCATAAGGGCTCTTGAGTCCCTGTTTCTGCTCTGCTCCCAGATCCTGACCGGGGAGGACTGGAATTCAATCATGTACGATGGAATCATGGCCTACGGGGGGCCGTCCTTTCCTGGCATGCTGGTCTGCATCTACTTCATCATCCTCTTCGTTTGTGGGAACTGTATCCTCTGCCTGCTGAGCCAGGCCCAGGCTCCCTGTACCCAGCCCCACAGGTCAGCTACACAGGACTGTGAAGGGGGAAAGATGGGTCTTCCTTAAGCTTTTCAAGCGCTTGCCTTAAGCTTTTCGGTTCTGAACAGCAGAGGGACAAACCACAGGCTTCAGGGCTTGCACTGGTGGTGGCTGGGGTCTGGAGTCTGGAGAAAAGGACCCCATGGAGCAGGTTTGGATGAACATCAGTCATAGATTCAGCCACCAGTCAATGCAGTAACAAGACTTTGCTAACACAGAGAGAGGGCAGCCAGCCCAAAGCTCAGCACTCACAAGGATAGGTGCAGGGTTGGGGATCACCAGCCAAGGGTTTTCTCAAGGGCTCAACCCCAGGAAGGTTCCTCAGAGCACAGCTCTGGCCTCACCCTCCAAACAGGAACCAAGTTCATGTCCTTAGTGCTGTCCTCCAGATATCCTCCTCAATGTCTTCTTGGCCATTGCAGTTGATAATTTGGCTGAGGCTGAGAGCCTGACCTTAGCCCAGAAGGCTAAAGCAGAGGAACGCAAGCGGCGGAAGATGTCCAGGTGAGTGCTGCAATCCCTGTCCAGGTGCTTTGGTGTGAGGGGACAGAACAGCATTGCCCATGCCCTTGCCCAGAGTTCAGTTCCTGCTCTCCCCTCCTCTCCACTCAGACATTACCCAGAGAAGTCTGAAGATGAGAAGCAGATACTGGCAAAGAAGCTTGAGCAGAAAGCAAAGGGAGAAGAAATTCCCACAACAGCCAAGGTCAGTGCTGGGGGGTCTGGGCCTTGGGGAGCTCCTGATGAGGGACCAGGCTCCTCTCAGCAGCCAGGAGTGACAAGGCTTAGAGCCAGCCTGGGTCTGGACTCCTCTGGGCCAGAATTACTCCTCACCTTAGCATCCTCTGGTGATGGGGGTTCTCTAGGCCCAGGCAGGACATGTTACCTGGTGAAACAGGCCCATTGCTGGGTATCCTTTTCCTCTGATTCATTTCCTTGGCCACAGCCAGAGGATGGGCTGCTGCACATCAGTGTGGAGGGGAGCAGAGCATGTCAGCAGCCTCCTGGGCCTCTCTTATGCTCACACCAGCATTCCCTGTCTGCAAACTCCTCTATTCAGCTGTGCTGAGATGCCTCTTGATAAGCATCTTTCCAGAGATGCCCTATGAGAACTCACTCAGGACTTAGCCCCATGTCTTATTCCACCCACAGTGTAGGTGCATGGCCCCAGGCTCTTGCCCAGCACATATTCCCCTGTCCCATTCTCTTGGTATTGCTTTTTGCTGAGATTGCAGCATCCCTGAGGTGTTTCCCCTCACCCTGCTCCATCCTGGGCCACTCAGGAGTTAGCCCCATGTCTTATTCCACCCATAGTGTAGGTGCATGGCCCCAGGCTCTTGCCTAGCACATATTCCCCTTGGTATTGCTTTTTGCTGAGATTGCAGCATCCCTGAGGTGTTTCCCCTCACCCTGCTCCATCCTGGGCCAGGACTCCATGTGCTTGGTGCTGTATGGGCACCAAGAGGCACTGCTTGCCCACATGGCTTCCAAGATGACAGAGTCTGGCCAACAAGCCACATTTGGCAGCAGCACTGGCACACACAGCTGCATGTCCTCCTCTCTCTCTTTCTCTTATTTCAGTTAAAAGTGGATGAATTTGCATCCAGCGTCAATGAGATCAAAGACCCCTACCCTTCTGCTGACTTCCCAGGTAAGACTTGTCCCTGGCAGGGCAGCAGGAAGGCTGGTGTGGCACTGCAGAGGGATGCTGCCAGTACACTGGCTGTGAGGGGCAAAGGATGTGGTGACCTTCTGCCAGCCTTGCAGGACTGAGGTCCTTCTGGCACAGATGCCAGATCAGGGTCAGAGGATTGCCCATAAGGTCACATTCCCTTTCTGAGTGATTCTTTCCTTTTCCCTCCTTGTGGCCACCCTGCAGGTGACGATGAGGAAGATGAGCCAGAAATTCCCCTGAGCCCTCGGCCACGTCCCCTTGCGGAGCTACAGCTGAAAGAGAAGGCGGTGCCCATGCCTGAAGCCAGCTCCTTCTTCATCTTCAGCCCAACCAACAAGTAAGCAGTGACCCTTCTCCCTGCACTGTGCAACCAGGCCTGGGTACCTCCGGCACTGACCCTTCCCAATGGCATCCTACTTATGTGTAACAGCTGGGCCTGAAGGGAGCCAGCTGACTGGGAAGTCTACTCTGTGGAAGGGCTGGAAAGGATATCCTTTCATGCCTAGGGCCTTCCTGTCCTCAAGGTTTAGCCATAACCCTCTTCCCAGGCTCCCATGGCCCTATCTGCTATCCCTCTGGCCCCTTGCAGCATCTCATGCCATTCCTGTCCCTGGCAGGTTTCGGATGCTGTGCCACAGGACTGTCAATGCTACCTGGTTCACCAACTTCATCCTGCTCTTCATTCTCCTCAGCAGCATCTCGTTGGCAGCTGAGGATCCCATCCGTGCTGAGTCCTTCCGCAACCAGGTGCCCATGTAGCTGTGGAGGGTTGGGATGGGTGGGAGAGACCTCTTGGAGACGCTCAGATCCCCATTAAGTAGAGACCTGCTTGGCAGATGTCATGTCTAGGCAGGTAGTTGTGGTTTCTCCCTGTGGGAGAGCAATACACTCTGGGAGGAGAGGCTAGCTGTGTTCTCCATTCTGGGAGAGTTTTTACTGCTCCATGTCTCACTTTACTTCTAGGTGAAGAGATCCACCTGACAGGGTGTGTGAGATTGCCTTGGTTGAAGGCTGTGGTGGCTTATCTGGGATAGGGACATCCTGCGAGGTGGCAAACTGGTGTGTGCAGCACCCTGAAATGCTTCTGGCATGGAGCAGTGGTAGCCACAAGTCTATCCACATGAGGCACAAATGGGTCTGCACCCATTGTGTCTGACAAGGGATGGGGTGTCTCAGCTGGGAGCTTCTCAGGCCACTTTTAGGGATCAGGTGCTTTCAGGTGAATCAGGTCAAGCCTCACTCATTGGAAACTGATAGCTGCAGGTTGGATCATGCAGTTGAGAGTATCAGCAAAGCTGAGGGAAGTTAAGGAGTCCTCTTGACACTGGGTTTGCAGACTCTGTCAACTAGATGGGTTCCCCAGTCCACAGAGTGGGGGCCAAACCCCCAGTACCAGGATGTGTGAACACACTGTAGCCTTTCCCATATCACCCACATCTCATCCAGTTTTGGTGCTTCTGTCTCCAGATCCTTGGATACTTTGACATTGGTTTCACCTCTGTCTTCACAGTTGAAATTGTCTTGAAGGTGAGTCCCTCTGCCCTGTGCATGACTCAGTGCATGCATCTAGACTGTTCTGGCCATGGGCACTTGGGTTCTTTGGGTGCAAGCTCAAGGTCCCAGCGAGGAGAAGCTGCCAGCTGATCCTCACAACCCAGAGTTTATGCAGTCTGGGTGGTGTATGACCTGTCCCAGCAGCTATAGTCCCCTCCAGAGAGGTCACCTGTGCTGAGACAGGGACAGGAGGGCCATGGCACCAGCAGTTTTGTTCTGACATGCTCCATTGAGAAAGCAATGGGAACACATGGAGTAAAACAGTAATTCAAGCAGCTGCTGCATGTTGCTCCTGCTCCAAGTCTCTTTTCTCTTTAATTTGCTGTATGACTGGAAGTGTTTTGTCGCCAGTACAGAGGATTTCAGCTGAAGTCAGCTTCCTGCCTGGTTGCAGAGGTCTGAGCAGGATAAGGTCCCCAGGCCCTGGGAGAAGCCCCTTGTGCCCATTCTGCCCCAGGGCTGTGGAGGGACCATGCCCCCGAGCCCTGCCTGGCTTCTCTCCTAACTGCTTCTGCTCCCCAGATGACAGCTTATGGTGCTTTCCTGCATAAAGGCTCCTTCTGCAGGAACTCATTCAATATCCTGGACTTGCTCGTGGTCGCTGTGTCCCTCATCTCCATGGGAATTGAGTAAGCACTTCCACGCTTGGCAGGGTGGGCACTGCTCAGTTCATCCTGGCAGGGCAGCTGGGGTGCTGCTCCATCCTCTGTGCTGGATGGAGAAGGAGCAGCCAGCCCAAGGGCTGGGCATTAGCTCCTGTGTTAATGCCCACAAAGCCATGCTTAGGGGGATAGGGCATGGACAATGGGGAGGCAGGAAGGCTCACTCCTGGAGTGTCAAAGGGTAGGAATTCAATTTGGAGCTGCCTTCTCCAGCTGCCAGTGTCCCTTGGCCTTATGTGGAGTGACGACATAGTAATATATATGTCTCTGCCATCCCTTGCCCCTCATCCCTGCTCCCAGCCTGGCCTCTGTGGCTGCTTTGTGGGGCTGTGCCAGCCTGGCCTGGGCAGGGGAATCGCCCCATCTCACCTCTGCTTTCTTCCTCAGGTCCAGTGCCATCTCAGTGGTGAAGATCCTCCGGGTGCTGAGGGTACTGAGGCCTCTGCGAGCCATTAACAGGGCAAAGGGGCTGAAGGTAAGAGGGAGGCTAGGGGTCCTCAGCCCATGGGAGTCCTCCTAGGAGGCTATGTTGCAGACATCATGCCCTGTGGGGCCAAGAACCCAATTCCCACTCCCTTGCCTGTGGGATGGGGTGTGCCCCATCCCTGTTTTTGGCAGGCTTCCACTCTTCCTGAGGCCCGTCCCTGCAGTGAGAGGGTGTGGGACACGCAGCAGGGGCTTGCCTCACATGTGCCTTGTCCTTGACCTCTGCAGCACGTGGTCCAGTGCGTGTTCGTGGCCATCAAGACTATCGGTAACATTGTGGTCGTCACGACATTGCTGCAGTTCATGTTTGCCTGCATTGGGGTCCAGCTCTTCAAGGTGAGAGGTGTCCCAGATGGGCAGGAGAGATGTTCTGCTCAGACACATCCTCTTCTAGTCATAGTCCTTGGGGTGGTGTCTCCCAGTGTTGAGATCAGCACAGGCCATACTCTGTGCTCTGCAAAAAGACTTGCCTGCACCAGACCATCCTGCAGAAGAGCCTGCAGTGGAGGGCAGGAAACACCCAGGATACCATCAGGTCCAGACAGTACATGTAAAGGGGCCAGGGAGTGCCTCAGTTTCCCCTTTCTAAGGTGGTGAGTGCTTCTGACTTCCTCTGTTCTTTGGATGTGAAGTGTGTTCTTTACACAGTACCACGCTTTTGCTCTGGGCCTTGGCTGCTCCAAGACAGAACTGGCCTTGGCTGGACTCAGAGTTGTTCTAATAACTGGGCTGAAACTCCCAGCCAACTTGGGGAGAGCTTTCAGGACACCCTGCAGACTGAGCAGAGCTGTCAGCATACCTTAACTTTTAGTTAATTCTATGATTCCTGCTTTCTTCCCTATTTCCCAAATAGTTGGCTCCCAGATGGGATGAGCTAGATGGGTCTCAGCTCAGGGCCCTAGATTTGTTCCTGTCGTTAAGTAATGTTTAGTCTTAGCCTGGGATTGACCCCAGGCTCCTGAAACACCCTGTGAATGGTGTTTGTTGGTGTGCAGAGCAGTGAAGCCAGTGGTAGTGCAAGGCAGAGGCCAGAGTCAGCATGAACCAAGGTGGGAACTAACAGGGTGGGCTTCTGAATCCCAGCAAAATCATTGCCTCTTCTGACCTCTGTTAAATGCAGGGCAAGTTCTATAGATGCACAGATCCATCCAAGCTGACGGAGAAGGAGTGCAGGTAAGAGCTCTCTTGCAGCTCAGCCTCAAAATGGGGAGCAGGGGGCTGGTGGGGGCCATTCTTGATGGGGATGTTGCATCCGAAGAGTGTAGCTGAGGTCTCATGCTGTTCTCCCTCCCTCTGGGGTAGATATGAAATAAGCACAGGGCTGTCCTCCCCTCCCAGTGATCAGAGAGCCCTGGTCCAGCACTGCAGTAGGTGAGCTGAAGGGGGGCCTGCCTGGTGACCACCACATCCCTTCTGCTGCAGGGGTTACTTCATCAACTACGTGGACGGGGACCCCACGCAGATTGAGCTGCAACAGCGTGTCTGGTTGCACAACAACTTCCACTTCAACAACGTATTCTCAGCCATGATGTCCCTTTTCACTGTCTCCACCTTCGAGGGCTGGCCAGAGTGAGTCTGGGGCCTCCTGAGGGGTTGGTCTGTGGTGGGAGCACATCACTGCTGCAGGCATTTACCATGGTAAAGAGCTGCCCAGGCTGAGGAGCAGGGCTAGCCATGCTGGCAGCGGCTGGGGGGGTCCAACAAGGTCATCCCAGCAGCACTGTGCCACTGATCTGAGATGCCCCTAGAGCTCTTCATAACCTTCAAAAGGAGAAACGGTCTTTCCAACCTAATTAGGGTCTCTGTTGCCTCGCTTTCCCTCCTGTAGGCTGCTATACATGGCCATTGACACTAATGCTGAGGATACAGGCCCCATCTACAACTACCGGGTGGAGATTGCAATGTTCTTCATCATCTACATCATCCTCATTGCCTTCTTCATGATGAATATCTTTGTGGGCTTTGTCATTGTCACCTTCCAGGAGCAAGGGGAGAATGAATACAAGAACTGTGAGCTGGACAAGAATCAGGTAATGGGACTCCTGGGACAGGGCAAGTTGGGCCAGCACTGGATCTGGCACTGCTGGGGCAGATGAGTTGAACCTGGACCAGGTCTGGTCACTGCTGGGACAGAGTCAGCTGGACCCATGCCTGGCACAACACAGACCTTCCAAGGGAAGGGCAGAGTGGACCAGAACCAGGGAGTGGGCCTTCTAGTGCAGGTAGGGTGCCCAGACTGGGCTGGAGCAGAGGGTTGCACCCAGATCTGGCCTCCATAGAACAAAAATTACATGGATGTACTGGAGTGAGTACAGCAAAGGACCTCTGAGATGACTGAAGGTCTGGAGCATCTGTCCAAGGAGAGGTCAAGAGCTGAGTCTGGTGTTGAGAAGGCTCATGGGGATCCTGCCTATGTGTATACCTATGGGGAGGGTGTAAGAAGATGAAACCAGACTCTTTTCAGTTGTGCCCAGTGACACAAGAAGAGGCACAAAGAAGAAAACAAGAAACTCCATTTAAACATAAACCCCACTTTTTTATGGTGGGGGTGGTTAAGCACTGGAACAGGTTGCCCAGAGAGATTGTGAAGTCTCCAACTTTGGAGGTATTCAAACCAAACTGGACACAGTCCTGGGCAGCTTGGTGTAGCTGGCCCTGCTTTGGGCAGGGAACTTCAACTAGACCATCTCCAGAGGCACCCCTGGCTGTCATGCTGTGGTTCTGGCTGGGGATATCAAGGTTGAAAGAAGCAGAAGTGAGACCAGCACTGGGAGAGGACATGGCACATGCTGGGGAGGAGCAAGCAAGCCTGCAGAGACGTCATGGGCACCTTGACATGAAGGTGCTGGGCGTGATGTGAGCTGCACATGAACCCAACAGAGATGGCCCTGGCCTGCTGGGGAGGGAAGAGCCTGTTTGGCACCTCTCAGGTGCAGGGGGAAAACCCAGTGTCCCCTTCACCTCTGGTTCATGTGATGTCTTCAGGCTGCTCTTGGCCAGGCTTGAAAGGCCAGTGATAGGCAGGCTCAGGACTGGAGGGCACAGCATGGCAACCTTTGAAGCCAAGCAGTGGCTTTGGAAACCTGGTCCCCTGTGGGTGCTCTGGAGGTGTGTTTGCAGAAAGCACAGCAAGTACCTGAGCCAGGCCTGTGCCTGTGCCCCTGGCACTGCCCTGGGCTCACATCTGCCCTCCCTTCCCCAGCGCCAGTGTGTGCAGTATGCGCTGAAGGCTCGCCCGCTGCGGTGCTACATCCCCAAGAACCCCTACCAGTACCAGATCTGGTATGTGGTCACCTCCTCCTACTTTGAGTACCTCATGTTCTTCCTGATCCTGCTCAACACCATCTGCCTGGGCATGCAGGTAAGGGGCACAGTGCTCACCATGGGTGGTGGAGGGATGTCCACAACAGCAGCAGGTCAGCTACCTCCAGGATTGCTTCTGGGGGAGAGATCTTTCCTACACAACAAAGCTTGTGGTGTGTGCTCAGCAGCGCTGGGGCAAAGTGGGGGTGGTTGGATGTGGGGAGCTCAGAGAAGGGGCTGCATGGGGGAAATTTCCTTTCTGCTGAGCGTTGATAAGCCATAGCCGTGGAAGGGGGTTCTGTATCCAGCACACACCTCTTGAGCTCACAACAGAGACTGAACCTGCAACAGCTTAACGTGGCTCCTTCTGCCTTCTCAGCATTACAACCAGTCTCCAGAAATGAACCATATTTCAGACATCCTCAACGTGGCCTTCACCATTCTCTTCACCCTGGAGATGATCCTCAAGCTCATGGCTTTTAAAGCCAAGGTAAGGGGAGAGCATGGTCCAGAGAGCAGAAGAGGGCCTCAGGCCAGGCCAGCGGGAGTCCATTTACCCTGCATTTGGCATCACTTAAGTACGAGCACCCCCAGGCCTGCAACTGCAGAGAACTCCTTGTGAGACTCTTGGGGACCCCATGCACAGGACCTGCTCTGGAAGGACTACTGTTTGTCAGGGCTACCCTTCCTAGCCACATCCAACCCAAGCCAGCCAGCCACTGTTGCCATCTTCAGGGTCACTGGTGTCACCACCTTGATCTGACCCTCCTCATCTCCTACTACTGTGAGATAGGTCCAAACAACTGAATAGTGGGTACAAGGTCTGACCACCATCCCTTCTTCTGGCTCTCCCTGAGGTGCCAGAGGTAACCGATGATCCTTTTGGTACTCCTCCTTCTGGGCTCCAGCGTCTCTCTCCTCCTTGATTTAACCCTTGGATATTCACTCTTCTCCTCTGGCTCTTCCCTGACAGGGCTACTTTGGGGACCCCTGGAACGTCTTTGACTTCCTCATAGTGATTGGCAGCATCATTGATGTCATCCTCAACGAGATTGACGTAAGTGTTGGGCTGCTCCTGCTCCTGCAGCACCGCTGCCAGCACCCACCTGAAGCTTTGCCCTGTGGCGAGTGCTCCTGTCCTCTGAGATCCTGTGGAAAACAGTCTACTCACTCAGGACTGGACCACAAACAGCAGGAAAAAGGGTTCCCCCAGCTCCCTGCACCCACGGGACACTGCTGTCCCATGCCAGGAGAGGGTCAGGCACATCAAATTGCAAGGCGTTTGCTTTGTGTGTGTCTCTTTATACAGGGATCCATCCATGTACACATCCTGGCTGGGTATGTGTGCATGTGTGTACTTCAGGCACTTTTCCAGAGCTCTACACCATATAACCTGCGTGGCTGGGTGGCTGCAGGCAGTGGCTATATGGGAAGGGCTCTGCTGGGAGCATTTTCAGAGCAGTGCTGGGCAGCCACTGTGCCACTGCCTTTCATAGCACTGGGACATCCACCCCCCATGTCTGGCACTGAAAATGGCCCTCTGCACCAGGAGGTCATGGGCTGTATTTAGCAGATGTGATGGTAACCCTAGAAGCAGCTGTAGGACGGGGTAGGTTCTAGATTAACCCTCTCTAGTGACTTTGCATGCTGTCTCCTTGCAGAAACAGGGCTGTGCCTGGCAGAGCTGCTGCCACTGCCACCCCTGTGCAGGGTGACCTGCAGCCGTTCTCTGTGCTGAGGAGGAAAGGGTGTTTAGGGGCCCTTGGTGGCAGCCACCTTCTTCTCTGGAGGGTGGTCCAGGCCTCACAGAGCTGGGATGAGCAAAACTATTCGCTTTCCTCCCTGTGACAGCAACATGTTCCTCTCTGCACAGCCCTGCACGCTGATACCGCTGTCCTTCAGCCTCTGGGCTTCTCAGCCTTGATGAGCTCCCAGATCTCATGCCAGTGCCAGCAGCTCCTATCTGTCACCAGGTCCTCCAGGACCCCACCGTTGGTCCCCCAGCACCTGTGACCTGGTTTCCCATTGTCTGTAGGGTATAATTTCCTGGTGAGCTACCTCCTTCACCATCCTGTTGTCACTCAACAACTAAGTTCAAAGGGTGTTTTAGGCCCTGCACTGGGCAAAGATGTTCAGTCCCTGTGGAACAAGAGACCAGGTCAGTTGGCAGATGCCAAAGTGCTGCTGTGCTTGGTCAAGGGCCTGTGGGGATGCCCAGGGACATAGGTCAAAGGCACCCAGAGGAGCCCAGTGCCCTGGCTGGGCTGGCAGGGACTGACCAGGCACTTGCACACCTCTGGCAGTGGCAGGGCTGTGCAGGAAGGCTGGGCAAGATCTCAAGAATGGTCCTATATGGCCTGAGCTTCCCTGGTCTCCCCCAGGTCTGGGTGCTGGGGTCACTGGGAACACTGGTCTCCCTCCCAGTCTCCCAAGCTCTTCAGGGGCCTCTGTCACAGGCAGATCTGCTCTGGCAGGTCTCGTGCCCCAGTAACCCTCTATGCCCCCTCCTGAGAGCAGAGCTCCTCGTGGCAGCCTCACCTTTCCTCCATGTGCTTTCTTCTCCATCCAGCCCATATCTCTCCCAGCATCACCAGGTTTTCCCAGCCATCTGGTGATATGTAGGGGGATTAGGAGGCAGGGGGGAAACCTTCCTTACTGGTAAGTCCTCCTCCATGCTGAGAGGTGAGTGCAAGTTGGGTCTGTTTGCAACCCTTGCACCCATCATAGCTCGCCCAGCTGCTGCAGGAGTGGTGGGCAACACCTTGCAGCATGGTGGCACTTGGGCATGCACTCTGGTTTGCAAAGTCTGTCCGCTCATGTCGTTCCATTCTACCTCTTTTCTCCTCCCTCATGTCTCTCTGTGTGTGGCTGCCAGGGTGAAGTGGTGGGGAGAGCTGTGCTGTCAGGAGTTCTCTGCTGGCCACCACAGCCAGGTCCTCACAGCTCTTCAGTCGCAGAATCATAGAATCAACCAGATTGGAAAAGACCTTTAAGATCATCAAGCCCAACCTTTAACCCAGGACTGCCAAGTCCACCATGATCATCGAGTTCCCCCAAAGCCCAGGGCTATTGAGGGATCTGAGGCAGGAGGTAGGTAGGGATGGGGGCCCCTCTGGCAGTGCTACCCCAGGCTCTAAAGTGTAGGGAGCTGGCACTGTCCATGTGCCTGGGTCACTCCTGCCGTGCCTGCCCTGGAAGCTCAGCCCTTTTGCGAGGGCCAACCCTCCCAATCTACCCAAAGCCTCCTGCAATCACTTGAGCTGGTTAGCTTGCCTCCGTATTCCACCTGCAGCATCCTTGGGCCTGACCTGAGGAAGCAAAATTACACAGCCCTGAGATTTGGCCCATATTTCCTGGCCCATACCCCCCTGCCCCTGTGATGTGTATGTCACAGCAAGGGACATGCAGTGAGGTACAGAAGTGTGTAAGTCCTTTGTGATCACTGTGTTTCCCTCGCATCCATCCACAGCCTCTGTCCTTCAAAAGTCACCTTGTCTGTGAGCCTGAGTGATGGTGGGTCTCTGCCTGCCCTTCCCCTATGTTCTTCCCCTTGTCTCCAGTTTCCATCCCACTCTTCTCTTTGTGTGTCATCTTCTTCTTCTGCGACCACTCATCCCTTCCTCCCTCTCATTTCTGCACCATTTCTCCTGCTGACTCTCTTGTTCTCTTGACAGACTGTTCTTGCATCCAGTGGTGGATTGTACTGCCTCGGTGGAGGCTGCGATGGCACTGTAAATATCAGCTGCATGTGCTTGTGGTGTGCCCCTCTCCACCTCACTGCCCATGGCCCTGCCAACATGCCTGTGACTGCTGTTTGCATGTGTCCTGCATGTCATTAAGACACACCAGACCCAGCTGCTCTCTCTAGGGTGTAGATGTCCCCTTTCTGAGAGGGACTTGGGACGAAGCACCCCCCACACACACTCCTTCCCATCCCGAGATGTGCCAGGCTCTTCCCCAGCCCTCCTGGCTCTATCTGCTGGCCCAGCAGCATCCCACCTCCCAGCACTGTGGTACCTGACCTGAATGGAGCATCTAAACGAGGTGTCTATGGCTGCTGAGGGTAGGACACTTGGCCTTGGTTTCTTTGACCATTCCCCTGTCTGTGTAAGGCCTGAAGGGATTTACCTGCATGAATGCAGCCCCTGACACTGTCAGCTGGATAAATGGTTAGAGGGGTGGCTATTGCACAGTGCCTTCCCCAGGAGCTGGCTGTGTCCCACAGCTGCTGGCCTGATGTGCTGGGGGCTGAGACCACCAGCGGGATGGGGGTACCTTGGGCTGGCCCATAGAAGCTTGGGGAGGGGCTGGCAGCAAGGTGCCATGTGCTGGAGCCTCTTCCCAAGGGTTGAAGACCATGGTGCTGGTGACTGCAGAGGGAAAGCTGGCCTGCACTGGGCTCTGAGGACATGGTGCACTGGAGCTGATGAGATGTTCCTGACCTCTGTGCTAGGCGCTAGGAGAGCAAAAGGCAAAAGAAAGAGGGGCGGGGAGAGGAGATGGTGTTTTCCAGTGCAGTCCTGGGAACTCAGAAATGCCAGACTGGGGAACAGGGAGCTGCTGGGATGTTCACAGCTGGGTTTTGTTGCCTTGAAATAGCTGGGAATGAGTGGACTGGATGATGGGAGTGAGGGGGAATCCAGAGGCAGCTGAGGGGGCAGGGAGAGAGGCATCCCAAACAGTGATGGAGTCAGGATGGACAGTGCCTGGCAGAGACCAGGAAGGTCTGCTCATTGTTCCTGGTGGCAGAGGCTGGAGCTGAGGCTGTGCCATGCTGGGGCAACCAAGGGAGCAGGTAACCAAGCCTTCAGTGTCCCAGGTGGTCCAAGACCAAACCTGGCCCTTTGAGCCCAGGAGCTCAGTTGTCCCCATCCCTGGGACATGTCTTTTCGCCCCTCCATCACTGCAGGTAGAGGTGACACTTGGCAGCACCCCTTCAAAGCCACCTTGCCTTCAATTGCTCCTTTGGACCATGAAAGCCCAGCTGGGACATTGTCAAACCAACCTTTCTGTGCATAAAAACCCATTATTAACCCTTCGTGTGCCTGGTGCCTCACCTACAGCTCACCTTACAAATAGAACCTGAGGTGGGAGCATCCCATGTGGCACATGCTGGGTGAGAGCCTGAAGGGAACTTGTCCTGTCTGGTGCATGGTGAACAGCACAGCTCTCCCAGCCTGCATTCCAGCATGCCTTCCTCCCTGCAGTGTTCCATCCCTCTAACTAAGGGGGTTGTTCTCGTACCCATAACCAGGCGTCTGGAGCAGCCCAAGGGTGGAGATGTGAGACCATGGGGCTGGGGAGATGAACTCTTTGGGAAGGCTGGTGGGAAAGTGCCGGCGCATCCCCTTTCAAGTCTGGTCCTCCATGCAGACAAGGGCTGGTGCCTGGGGGAACCTTGTAACCTTCCTCCAGGACCTGGACCCCTCCTTGTCTGCCTGGAGGCCTCAGCACCCGCTGCCCTCCCGGTGTTGTGCTCTGCATGCAGGCCTCCGACGACGACTCCCGCGTCTCCATCACTTTCTTCCGTCTGTTCCGCGTGATGCGGCTGGTGAAGCTGCTGAGCCGAGGGGAAGGTGTCAGGACCCTCCTCTGGACCTTCATCAAGTCCTTTCAGGTATGAGAGGAACAGTGCTCCCCTCCCAGACAAGCACATGCCCAGGGCTGGCAGCAGGCTCTGTGATCCACACGCTAACTGGGTGAGCTGTCTGTCCTCACCAGGCAGAGGAGCAAAGCTCCAGTGCTGGCAGGAGCACTGAGTCCAGCTTCAGAGTGGACCAGGGGCTTGCCCTCTGTAGAAGAACATGGTCTGTAGGGGTGGGAAGATGCAGGGGATCTCCCTGACACCACCATGTGTCAGAGCAAGCAGGCAGGGTCTGCCTGGGCCCATCAGCCTTTGTCCCATCAAGGCTGGGCTCTGCACCCAGTGGGTAGCCCCAGGGTAAGCTGCAGCATCTCAGCACACAGCCCCTGAGCCTGGGCAGCTCCCTCAGCCCTGGGCATCCCTAGGTTGTGCTCAGTTTCCATCCCAGCTGCAGAGGCATGGTTCTCCTTTGGGTTCTGGCATAAGCCTCCTATGCATGAGAACTGGAGAATGGGACTGGTGGGAGGGTGGTTAGAGGAACAAGCAGCAAGTAAGCTGTTCCCTCCCCACATAGAGGCCTGGATTCTGGCCTCATGCAGTAGCTCCAGACCCTACCTCCTGTCCCTGGGTTGTCTTGTTGTGGGCTGGAGTCTCATGTGAGCTATGGTCCTGTTGTTACAGGCTCTGCCCTATGTAGCCCTGCTGATTGTGATGCTTTTTTTCATCTATGCTGTGATTGGGATGCAGGTGAGAGCACAGGGGTGGGATTTGCTGTTGAACAGATGCCCTGAGCCTGATGGCATCTGGGGAGGTGGGATGGAGAGGGATTAGATCCTCTGCCACACACCCCCTGGGACTTCATACAGAATCGGACCATTTCACCCTGGTGTCCAAGGATTCTTACAGCCCCAGCAGCCTCCTCCCATCCCCAGGCTGCAACTAGGGCAACTGAGCAAATGGCACTTCTGGAGTCAGGGCACAACCTGGACAGAGTCACCAGTTCTTGTATCTGGTTCATAAGACTTTGCCTCCTTGGCCAAGTTGAGGTGCAGCACAGACAGGGGCATTTTCAGCATAGGCAGGAATGTCCAAGGAGCCCCAGAGCGCCCAGACCCTGGTCTCAGTCTCTCTTGGTCATACCCAAAGCCTAGCAACCAGGAGGAAGAGGAGCTCAGGGCTACTCTGGAGGGTGGTCAATGCCTGAGAAAGGGTACTGGGGACCTGATGGTGTGATTTACAGATGTTTGGGAAGATTGCCATGGTGGACGGGACCCAGATCAACCGGAACAACAACTTCCAAACCTTCCCACAGGCTGTTCTGCTGCTTTTCAGGTCAGTCTTGCCTTGGTGAGCGAGCAGCTCCAGAAGGGAGCCAGGCACAGAGCCAGCATGGGAGCCCGCCTGCTCGGAGTGAGGGAGACCAGCATGGCCACAGCTGACTTCTTTCTTGCCCTACAGAAAAATCTCTTGCAGCATTTCAGGAGTGGCTCTTGGTTTGCCTGGCGTGGCTGAACTGCAGGAGAAGGGCACTTTAGGGTTTCTATTCTGAATGCTTCCTTCTCAGGCTGAATTTTAATTCATAGAATCACAGAATGGGTTGGGTTGGAAAGGACGTTAAGATCATCCAGTTCCACCCCACTGCCATGGGCAGGGGCGCCTCACACTAGACCATGTCACCCAAAGCTCTGTCCAAGCTGGCCTTGAACACGGCCAGGGATGGAGCATTTACCGCTTCTCTGGGCAATCTGTGCCAGGGCCTCACCACCCCATAGTAAAGAACTTCTTCCTTAGATCTAACCTGAACTTCCCCTGCTTAAGTTTAAACCAGCCACCCCTTGTCCTATTTGTGAATTGTGAGGAAACTCAGAAGGAAGTAAGAGCTCAGCCCAAGGCTTTCCTTGACTCCAAACACTTCACTCTGGAGCTTCTAAAAGCAGACTCCCCCCAGCAGCACAGCAAGCCCAGAATCCTCACTGCTCCTTTCCCAGTGGTTCCCTGTTCCCCTCTGTGCTGAGATGGCCACAGCCCACCCTGTGTGCCCAGCTCCTGCCCAGGGCCGGCAGAGACCAGCACACGTCCCCTCTGCTCAGGTGTGCCACTGGTGAGGCCTGGCAGGAGATCCTGCTGGACTGCAGCTATGGCAAGCTCTGTGACCCTGAGTCAGACTTCAACGAGGGCGAGGAGTACACCTGCGGCACCGGCTTTGCCTACTTCTACTTCATCAGCTTCTACATGCTCTGTGCCTTCCTGGTATGTGACCTCCTATGGGGCTCCTTTCCACACCCCCATCCTGGCCCCAATCAGCCCCTGGTGTTGAGTTAACTTTGCATTTCATTGGGCTGAGCCCACAGCATCCTCTTCCTAGGAGCATCATAGAATCATGGAATAGTTTGGGTTGGAAAGGACCTTAAAGCTCACCCCCTGCCCCGGGCAGGGACACCTTCCACTAGAGCAGGTTGCTCCAAGCCCCTGTGTCCAACCTGGCCTTGAACACTGCCAGGGATGGGGCAGCCACAGCTTCTCTGGGCACCCTGTGCCAGCACCTCAGCACCCTCACAGGGAAGAACTTCGTTGTGTCTAGCCTGAGCAGATCATCCCCAGCCCATCTCCCAGCCATGCTGTAAACCTGGCACCACACTCCTCTGGAACCCAAGATCTCCCATTACTTTCTTCCCACAACCCCCATGTGCTGCCATCCACATGTGTCTGTGCTGGCTCTTGCAAGGGCAGAGAGGGAAGATGTGCCCTATGCCTGCTGCAGCCTTTATCTCCTTGGGAGGGAGGCCCATCCCTGCCTGTGGTGACCCACAGCACCCCCTGGCTCCAGGGGATCCCAAACCCCTTCTCCCAAACATTTCTGTCTGTGTTTTCCCATGGCTCTGCCCAAGGACCTGCTGAGTGCTTGGCCTTGTCCTAACCTGCATCCTTCACATCCCTCAGATCATCAACCTCTTCGTGGCCGTCATCATGGACAACTTCGACTACCTCACACGTGACTGGTCCATTCTTGGGCCCCATCACCTGGATGAGTTCAAACGGATCTGGGCTGAGTACGACCCCGAGGCCAAGTAAGTGACAGGGGATGGAGGGGATCTCCTGGGGTGGGATGCCCTGGGACACACATGGCAGTGTGAGCTGTGACACTCCAACAGTTACATCCCACCATCTCAGAGCTGGGTGTGGACTTGCCAGCATATTCCAGGGCTGATACAAGCCATCAGGATGTTTGGAGACACAAGGCTTCCAGTCTTCTCTTCATTCAGCCCTGGTGACGCTGCAAACTCTTCCCATGCCACTGCACACCTTTATCTGCTGTCAGGTGCCATGGGGAAGTGTAGGGATTCCTACAATAGGAGCTAAGGGAACTGCAGGGATTTGCCCACTGCAGGAGCATGGACCAGGCCACAGGGATTGAACCCATCAGCCCCTGCCTGAACCACTGTCCCTGTGCCTGCCACCACATTGCTGATGCAGTGTGTTGCCTCTGCAGGGGCAGAATCAAACACTTGGACGTAGTGACTCTGCTGAGACGTATCCAGCCTCCCCTGGGCTTTGGGAAGTTCTGTCCACACCGTGTAGCGTGTAAGGTAAGAGCCAAGGGGGTGGTGGGGTGTGAGGGCACAGGGGCACCTTCCCCAACCTGTCTGCATCCTCCGCAGGGAGCTGAGGGTGCCAAACCAGCCAGCTTCCCAGTGCCATGGTCTATACACGTGCTCTGACCTCTCGTGTTGAATGGAGGAGTGTATTCTGGGGGCAAGGAGAGGTGCTGTTAACAGGCGTGGAGCTGACGTGCTTCAGGCTCCTGAAGATAAGGACTTGCCTGTGTTCACTCCCACAGTGAGGGTCATTTCAGTGGGCTGGTCTCTGCCCAACCCGGAGCCCTCAGTGCAAGGGGACTCCCAAGCCATGCTTGTCCTCCATCTGGTACAGGAGGACAGTGCTGGGCCTCAGTACCCAGCCATGTCAGCTGGGCTGTGGAAGTCTGTTTCCAAGGGCTGATAGCACTGGAAACACTGGCTCTGTAGGAGCCATGAGTTCCCTTTTGCCAGCTCATTCTGCACAAATCCAGAGCCTGTGTGAGTTTCAAGTGTAACCCACATGGACAGGGCCTCAGGCACTGCTGTAAACCAGGAGGGATCCTCAGGTCCCTCACAACAGACTGGGGTGCTGTTTGGGTGGTGGAGCACCATGCAGAATGACTCCCAGCTCCCTGAGAGCAATGCTGGTCTCTTGCTGGCTGATTGTTGGAAAAGGAGGCTCAGGGGAGACCTTATCACTCTACAACTACCTGAAAGGAGATTGTAGTGAGGTGGGGGCCAGTCTCTTTTCAGTAGCAATGACAGGATGCGAGGAAACAGCCTCAGATTGCACCAGGAGAGGTTTAGACTGGGTAGTAGGAAAACTTCACTGAAAGTGTTGTCTAGCACTGGAACAGGATGCTCAGGGCAGTGGTGGAGTCACCATCCCTGAAGGTATGTAAAAGATGTGTAGATGAGGCCCTTAGTGACATGGTTTAGTGGTGGCCTTGGCAATGCTGGGTAAATGGTCAGACTCAATGAACTTAAAGGTCTTTTCCAACCTAGACAATTCAATGATTCTGTGATTTCCTCCTGTGGCAGCGGTGGGTTATTTCCACAGATGTGCCCTGACTCTCCCCTCAGCTTGGTCTGGTTTAGCCGCCTGGTTTGGCTGAGTGGTGTCAGTGGTGCAGAGCCCCACTGGGCAGGGGGGTAGAGCTGGGAGGGCTCCTTGGCCAGCAGCTCGGTGCCCCATGAAGAGCCTTTCCCGGGTAGCGTGGCTGCCCTGTGGCCAGGCCAGGCTGTGTGTCTGCAGGGACCTGCCAGCCTCGTGCTCTGCTGCTTGGGGTCACAGTTGTTGGTTTGCTGCGCAGCGTCTGGTGTGCATGAACATGCCCCTCAACAGCGATGGCACTGTCACCTTCAATGCAACCCTCTTTGCACTGGTGAGGACAGCCCTCAAGATCAAGACAGAAGGTAAGTGATGCTCCTCTCTGCCTCTCCAGCCTGATCGGGGGGGACCCTCTCCTGGTGCTGCAAGGTGCTGGTTACACATCATTCCCCGCTCCATTTGGGGATCTTGGAGCACTTACCCATGGGGCTTAGACCTCTGGTGCAACCCTTGGCTTCATGTTCATTATCTCACTGGACTAGAGACCGTGGGCGCATGCATGGGGCTGCTCAGACAAGGCTTGGAGGATATTACTAGTTGCAGCCCAGAAGAGTGAACCAATTCCACAGCTCAGGAGCAGTTCTGACCCCGTTCCTGTCCCTGCCACAGTTACTGTGTGTAGTCTGACCTCCCCCTGCCCCTGGCATAGCACCACCCATCCAGTTGTGCATTTCTCCATGTATTTAGAATCTCAGATTGAAATTTATGAATTCCTGAATTTAGCTCTGCTGGGGATGAGTTGTTTTCACCCCCTTCCTTGCCAGCAGCGTGGTTCTCAAAGCCCTGATTTGGGAAGATGCCACAACAGCTTGTTTCCATCCCTGTGGGTTAGGCAGCTACATGAGCGGCTCTGTGGCTGGGCTGGCAGCTCTGGCAGGAGGTGAGGTTGGGCACTGGTGGGGTTGGAGTCCTCCAGCAGCATGGCATGGGGTGGCATGTTTCCCCATATCTGGGGTGGGGAATGTGGCCTCCAGCACAGTGATTGCAGCTCTGGAAGGAGCACATGAGATCCCAGAGCACACATGGGGACAGATGGATTGCAGGTGAACGGGAATGGTAAACCCTGTGTAAGCACCAAAGGGGAGGTTGAAATCTCTTCTTGATCACCAGAACAGAGACGGTGACACTGATGTTCCACACCAGGCCAGGTGTGACTCTACAGCTAAAGTCTTTCTGCTAATACCAAAGCCTTATTCTTACAAAGCTAATTCGTGTTGGGTGGGGAGGCTGGAGAGTAGCTGTCACACCCTGGAGGAGTCTGGCCAGGTTTTCCCATCCTTTGTCTTCACTCCTGTTCATGTTCCCCTGGGAATGATCTGCTCTTTTCTCACAGGTAACTTTGAGCAGGCCAACGAGGAGCTCAGAGCCATTATCAAAAAGATCTGGAAGCGAACCAGTATGAAGCTCTTGGACCAGGTCATCCCACCTATTGGAGGTGTGTCTGCTGGTGGTACTTCCCAGAGGGGCAGAACGGCACGTGGCTGGGGTCTTAGCTGCTCTGACAAGTCAGGGCCTTGTGATAGGCAGTATCCTCATGTTGGTTTCCTCCCCTCCAGATGATGAGGTGACAGTGGGCAAATTCTATGCTACTTTCCTCATCCAAGAGCATTTCAGGAAGTTCATGAAGCACCAGGAGGAGTATTATGGGTACCGGCCCAAGAAGAACCCTGTGGAGATCCAGGTTGGTAGCATTAAGGTGGTGGTGTAGGGGTGACACCCTTCCTGGGGGCAGGCAGGGTGTGAAAAGGAGCTCTGGGAAAGCTTCCCCCCAGGGAAGAGGCTTCCCCCAGTTCAGGAAAGTCCAGGGTGACTTATAAGAGCTGGAATAAACAGACAAGGACCTCTGGAAATGAGGTGGCCCCATGTGAACCAGTGCTGAACTGGCCATGAGCACGGAGGGTTACCTGAGTCTCCAGGGTGCACGTGACTCCACAATCGAAGGAGATTTTGACCCCCTGCCCTGCTGACTTTGGCCAGAGAGAGGGCTCAGCAGGGTCTGATGCTGTACCAAGACCTGGAAGGCCCCACCACAGACCAATGTCTGGGCTGAATGCTGCTCATCCAGGCCCTTCTCCGCCTACTCTTCTCCATTCCATCCAGGACCTTCTCCCTTTCCCCATCTGAGCAGTGTCATGGATAGTCCTATGTGCCTGGTGCTTTCTATACTATGTCTCATTGCCTGGTGCTGCATCAGGTGGAGAGGGGTTGACCAGGACCACTGCAGTCAGAGAAGCCTGCACAGCAGCTCTGAAGGATGCTGTCATGGTGGGATGGGATGTCCCCAACTTCTCCTGACCTTACAGGGAGGAAATCACTTGTAGAGATAAAAAAACAAAAGTGCAAGGCAAGGAAAAGAGCCAGGCCCCAGATCAGGTATCTCCAGATCAGGGACAAAGCCACAGCTACCCCTTGGGCACCACAAGTGCAACCCTTCATCAGGCTGCTCATAGCACACCCTTCTGTGGGACAGCATTAGCCTGGAAGCTGTTTCACCAAGCACAGAGCCAGGCAGTTGCAGGGCCACCAATGGCTGTCGCTGGTAGGAGACCATGGCTTACCAGGTGAGCATGCTCCGTCATGTTTCCCTCTCCAAAGCCCAAAATGAGAGGGCTGGTGGGGCCAGGCTACATCCAGCCATGCCTTCTTGTCCCCACCAGGCTGGGCTGAGGAGCATTGAAGAAGAAGCTGCTCCTGAAATCCGTCGGGCCATTTCTGGGGACCTGACTGCTGAAGAGGAGCTGGAAAGAGCAATGGTGGAGGCCGCCATGGAGGAAGGGATATACAGGGTGAGTACTGCCCTCAGGTCCTATCCAACCCCCTTTTTGGATGTGGTGGTGGTGGGTCAGCAGAGCTACCAGCAGCTGGAGGACAGTCCACAGAGGTGAGTCTCACCATGTAAGTCAGCGTGGACTACAAGGATGGATCTGCACTTCCCTCTCCCTGAACATCAGGACGTCTTGGTTGATTCATCCTGGGCAACCTGTTCCCTGACTCAGTTTCCCCTCTCTAAAAGGACCCTGCAGGGCTGTGCTGAATGTTTACTCATGGTGTGGAGGGTCTCGTTCACACCTTCTCACAGGCCAATGCAGGACACCTCAGGTGTCATCAGCACCAGAGCAGGAACAGTTTCACTTCCCATTCCCTGGAAGCCTTTGGGACAGGCTGGGCAGCTGTGGTGTTGCACCTTCTTCTGTCCAGAGGTGCCACTGGCTCTGGCTGTCCCCCAGAGGTGGCAGGATTTGTCATGCACAGGGCTGGCTCTCATCCCAGTGCTGCTGATAACCATCACCCCTCAGTGCCTCTCTGAGGCTTTGGAAACTGTGCACTCTGCAAGTCCCAAGCAGAAAGATGAGCAAAGAGGCTGCTGTTCCCACAGGCATTCCCAGATGTCTCCTCCCATGGGAATGGCCCCAGAGCTCCAGGCCTCTCCTGATGCCCTCCCTGTTGCTTGCAGAGGACTGGTGGCTTGTTTGGCCAAGTCGACAGCTTCCTGGAGCCCAGCAGCCCCCTGCAGCCACACGTGGCCAGCCAGAGGCCCCTGCAGTTCACCGAGGTGGGCAGCGAGGACCTCGATTCCCCTGTGTTCCTCGATGACTTCCCTCAGGAAGGCAACACCAATGTCAACAATGCCAACAGAAACAACAGGCTGGAGGGGTAAGGGCTGGGGAGCCTCGTGTGCGCAGAGCTGGGCTGTGCCTGGCAGTTCCCAGAGGGGCTGTGCTCAGTGTTGGTCTTGCCCAGGGTTCTTCATGAATGGGTGAGGTCTGGAGCAGTTTCTGGGTTGCAGACTGGGGGAGGAATTAAGTGCTGGCTGTGGAAGTGGCTCCGTGGGCACAGCAGCTTTGTGCTCACAGCCCTTGAGGTGTCAGCCAGCATCCAGGCAAGGGGACAGGAAGAGCAGGCACCCTTTGCTTGTTCCTGTACCCCAGCCTGGCACACCCAGAGGTGTCCCCAGAACACGCAGGGTAGCTCCAGGGCTGGTGTGTAGTGCTGCACATCAGTATGTGTGACTTCCTATGTGCCCTTGTCCTTCCCATCACTCCATGTTGGTGCCATGAGGATCCAGGTGGGCAGCAGGGCTCCAGGGATCACAGAAATGATCCCCACCAAGCTCTGAGTGCCAAAGCCCAGGTAGGGGCCACCAGCCTGGGCACAGGTACAAGGCACAAGGGTTGTTCTACTGTCCCAGATGCCCCCACAACTGCATTTCCTGGGGTGGAGAAGGTGGGGAGAGCTGCACCCCAGGGTGAAGCTGGGCTCGGTACGTGGTCCCTGCTCAGGCTGACCCACTTGCTTCCCTTGCCAGGATGGAGTACGAGGATGAGGTACTGAGGAGGACAGTGCCAGCAGCACCCAAGCATCGAGTGTGGGGTGAGTTTCAGCATTGTTCCTCTTCTGGGGGATCTGGACCAGTCCAAGGGCCAGGGTAGGGGGAAGAGGATGATGGCAGGAGGAAGGGATGCAGACCCCAACAACTTGGAGCTTAGCTGAGAGGCCCAAGCACAGCAAGACCTGTCTGGGGACCTCCATGAGACCCTCCTTCCACCTTCCCACCCTCCGGGGTGATGGAGCATGGAGCCAGTGCTTGGGCTGGGGGAGGACTGGCCACCTCTGGGCAGCAGGGCCACAAGATTGGCTTCGTTTCCATAAACAGGGACTTCTCCTTCCCAGCCATGAGAAGCCAGCACAGGGCAGTGGGCAGGTGCTGGGGCTTCAGTTGGTCCTAAACTCCTAAACCCCTTAGTTACTGCATTCCCAGCTCTGGGTGGCAGTGGTGTCCTTGTTCTTGTGCCCATCTGTCATCCCATTCTTTCCCTCTCCCAGGCTGCAACCACCCCTCACCCATGGAAAAGCTGCAGCAGAGGCCGAGCAGGAGGCGAGGAGAGGCCACCTCTGGGAGTCACCCATCATCAGGCCTGCACTTTCTCTCCCAAGAGGTAAAGAGGACAATGTATATCCAGAGACAGCAATGGGGACGTGGACAAACATCCCCCTCCTGGGAAAGGCTGTCACGGCCATGCTGGGGAGGAGCTGCTCTCTAAGACTCTCCACCATGAAACCAGCTTTGCTGGAGCTTTCCTTTCTCATTAGCATTGGGAAGGAGCTGGGCTCCCACCACCGCGTGCTCATCCAAGCAGGGACATCTTGAAGCAGCATCTCTTGGCTGCTCCAGAGCCAAGGAAAAAAAGGGGGTGCATCAGGTTTGCTCCCACACTGTCCTGGCTGCCCTTGCCTGGTGTGGGAGCATGTGTCCAGGCTGGGGACAATACCTACAGCCCCCCCATGAACATGAGAGAGATCTCCCACGGGCTTTGCCCAAGCCCAGGCTGCAGCTCTTTGCTCCTCTCACCCAGCAGCCCGGAGAGGATGACACAGTGATGGGAAGAGCATCCAGCTCAGAGCACCAGCAGGGTGAAAGCAGAGACCCGAGTGCATCCTCCACCCCAGCCATCACCTTCCTCATTCAGGAGGTAAGGCAGGGGCAGGGGGAAAGGCAGGGATGAAAGGAGCTGGCAGGGGCACCATGCTCATGCCAGGTTGGGAGGTTGAAGGAGCACAGCTTAGCTATGGAGGTGAGCAGCAGGTATGTGCCAGCACAGAGGGCAGCAGGGACATGAGGTGAGGGTGGGCTGTGTGCAGCCAGGGACATTTCTACAGGCTGAGAACACATCAGGCTCTGTTTCCATCCTCTGCTGCAGGCTCTGATCTCTGGGGGCCTCACAGCTCTGGCCCATGACCCAACCTTCATAGCAGTGACAAGGGACGAGATGGCAGCCAGCAGCCAACTGGAGGTGGATGAAGTGGAGAAAGCAGCTGTGGAGCTGTTAAAGGGAAGAGAAACACTTCAGGGTACCAAAACTGGCTCTGCCCCCGAGGACACCTCAGCCACATCACCAGCCAGCTCCCCAGGGCTCACAGCAGCCACTTCCCGAAAGACCATTGCTGCCACTCGCCTGTGATCCACCAGCACACACGGTCCCTTCAGAAGCTTGCAGGGGGTTACTGGAGCAATGCCACACTGCTCCCCCTCTGCCTGGGGTCCTGGTGGGCTCTGTCCAGCTGCAGGAGGATTTTGGGGCTGGGTGTCCAGGATGCTGGTGCAGGACAGGACAATGCTGTGCCAGCAGGGTCTTGCAAGAGTTGGACGGGTCATTAAAGTGTTCCTGCTGTGTCACTCCATGGATCCCCCTTGTCCCCTCCTTCTTCAGCCACCCTGCCTGCACAGCCTGTGCCTAGCCCTGCCTGCGGAGGGGAGCTGCAAATGTGAGACCACATTGAACCAGAGCTGGCAGGGAATCATGAGGCAGCCTCTAGTCCCTATGCACAGGGAGGTCTGTCCCTGCTCCCAAGTGCTCATGCCTCAATCAGTCATGTTGAGAGTAGTACCAAGCTCTGGAGGGGTCTCATGGATCTCAGCAGCTAGACCCAACATCCTTACGTCTCTGCTGGAGCCTATTTCTCCTCCTTGCAGCCAAGGAGGACTTGGGCAGATGCTGGGGCAGCAGGCAGGAAGCCCAGGGGGCTTCTTGGCTCACTCTCCCAGCTTGGTATGGGGCAGAGGCATAAGAGCATGTCCAGGTCAGTGCAGCAGCCCGGGGTCTAACCAAGGGGAGAGTTGGCCACTGTGGTGTGATTTGTGTCACCAGGTATCTCCAAACAGCACTCGGGCTTGGGCACCCACTGATGAGCCCAGCCCACAGAAGGGTCTCATCCATCTCCCAGACAACTCCACTGCTTTGCAAGGGACAGGCCAGAGATGCCACCGGGAGCACAGCACTTGACCAGCACTGCCTGCACACTGTCCATTATGTCTGGTAGCAAGTAGCAACTGAGATTACTCCTCTCCAGGAATAACTCTGCCCAGGGGGTTTGCTTTACAGCCCTCAGCAGCCCAGGCACTGAGCACTGGGGCAGCCCCACCTCCCCAGGCCTTCTCTTTGCTGGGGCCTTGCTCCATGTTCCCCAGTCTAGCCAAACTGGGGAATGCATGTCTCTTTCTTGCCTAATATATATTAAAATGCAGCAAAGTGATGGGTCCCGGGGGAGGTGTGAATCAATGGAGCCTGCCTGCTTTCCAGCAGGGCATTTATTTGTTAACTTAATAAAAGGGAAACGGCTGTTGCTGAGCTCCAGCTGCAGCCGGAGCGCCGGAGAGCCCATCTTGGTGTGGGAAACTGGCAAG
>NW_009916120.1:42353-44175 GCF_000696875.1 Nestor notabilis
CTGGAGGCAGGGCCCCTCTAATAGTGATCACAAGATTGTCCACTTATGTCTGGTAGAAAGGAATTATTATCCTTTATCACAAGAGCTGGAGTAAAATCAGCTCTTCCACTCCACCTGGGAAACTGCTCACTGAAGGCTGGAGCAGCAACTTTCCTGGGACGATCATCTTTGACTGTTGTTTTCCTCTTCAATTCACACACCCATTGCTCCAGAACTGAGGCGGGTTTTCCATCCCACTTTCTCATGTCTCCTCCGTGATCCCGCAGGTAAAACCATAGGGTGGCCCATGGCTTGTACGTCCTTTATCTTCTCTCTTGGGCAATAGGGCGCTTTCTGCTAATAGCTGAGACGGGGGTTGGTACACGTGGGGAGCTGGACAGATCGGATAAATCGTCTTTCAATTGTTTGATCTCCTGGGACAGTTTTTCCACAGCTGAAGTGATGGAAGGGGTGAGATTGTCTTTGAACTCTCGGAGTTGACGAATCAGTTCATTCACTGTTGGTGGTGCTGCCCCACTCAAGCCACTGATGTCAATGAGTGGGCATATGATGATGTGTAAGTTTCTGCCACATGGGTCATGTACATTCAACTTCACCTGGATCTACAGGTGCATTCCCAACATCTGGCTTATGACAGGTCATGTCTAGAATGTCTGATTCCCTCAGGGACTGGATGGCCCTCTCCTTCCTGGGTCCCCTTGCTGACCAGTTGGCTGAGCGATTCGTAACATCATCCTTGCACGGAAACCTTTCCTTCACAGCTGCCAAGAGCCGCCTCCAAAGGCTGAGGGCTCAATTCTCTTCTGCAATTGTTTTGTCAATTCCCTCTTCCCTAGCAAGTGATCCCAGCTGCTTGGCTTCCCTACCTTCTAGTTGATGACCGTCAGCCCCATTGTCCCGGCATCGGAGCAACCAGCTGATGACGTGCTCCCCTGGAAGATGGGTGAAATCTTTTCACATATTCCACAGCTCGGTTGAGGTCCGGGATTGAGGAGTCACCTCTTCCTCTAATTCCTGTAGTAATAACTCTCGTTCAGACAGTGTCCCCTCTAGTGCACGCATTGGGTCTTGCTTCCCTGCCTGCGGCAGGATGCTATACCCCTTACACGCAAACACATCTACCCAGTGCTGAGGAAGGGGCACTGGGTGGTTGCCAGTGAGGCTTCTGGCATCTGCTCTGCCAGGGGGATGTCAAGGATGTGCTTCGTTACAAGGTGAATGGTTTCCTGGTCCCTTTAGTGGGGTATGGGACCGTTGCGTACCACTTTCCAAGGCAGGTGGTTGCTCACCAGGGATTCCAAACACAGGGTGACACTATGGTGGGGACACACAGCAGTGACAGGGCAGTGCCTCTGCACCCTCTCCTGGGGCCTGGAGCTGATTTGCCAAAACTGGGATCTGGAGGGTGTTTCTTGAGTTGATTTCTAGCTGAACTGGGGGACAGATCTGGTTTGTGGCACAGCTGGCACAAGGGTGGGAGTAGGCAGATAAGGCCATTGGCCCTCTCTACCTGGAGCTTTGATGGGGAAGGGTCCTGGGCTGCTGTCTGGCACAGCCCTGGTACAGCCCCAGTATGGCCCAGAATAGCCTAGTACAGCCTTGTGCAGCTCAGAACACCCTGGCACAACCCCAGGATGGCCTGGAACAGCGCGGCAAAACCCCGATATGGCCCAGTACTGCCTTGTACAGCCCAGCACACCCCTGTTACAGCCCAGTGCAGTCTGGTACAGCCCTGATACAGCCCCATAGCCCAGTACACCCCCAGGACAGCTCGGTACAGCCCTGAACAGTCCTCTACAGCCCAGCACAGCCCCGAACAGCC
>NW_009916121.1:0-2918 GCF_000696875.1 Nestor notabilis
GTAGCAGGTGACCCTTGAATATGAGCCAGAATTGACAAAGAATTAAGTTCAGTGAAAACCTTCTTGGGCTTTTCTAATAAAATGAGACTGGTTTACATCTTAAATTGATTCAGACATTGTTTATGCATCTTATTCCTGCAGAGGGATAAGAGGATTTTAGTCTGATATTGTTTGCTTGGAACTGATATAAATTGCTCTGCGGAGCTGCATCCTGCTAATTCTTTCTAGGCCTATTGTCCGGCCAGGGTGTAATTGCAAGATACATCCTCTAGCAGATTTCCTTGGCTTACCAACAGCTCAGAATTAAATTATGGGTTTGTTTTTTTTTTTTGCAAGTCTTCATGTCTAACCCTGACCCATAAGACAGGAAGCTACTTGTTAGGTACTAGCACGGATCTGAAACAAATGTACTCTTGAAACGCTGTCATTAAAAGCAAACCTGTATGTGCTGGATAACATCTACCCTGTTTTTGTGCTGAGGGTGTGACAGCAAGGAAGCATTACCCTTCCCTTCTTCTCCCTTCTACGCTAATTAGCACTTAATTTCTTTAACACTCACTCAAGGAGACACCACATATTTTCTTATCTCTCCTATCCGCTACCATATGGGAATGTAATTATAGAATCTGCTAAAGAGGATATTTAATAATAATATTACTTGCCCCAAAAAATATTTTCTGAACCACACCAATTATTCTTCCCAGTAGCTCTGAAAGAAAACCTCCAACCCTGTGTTTTCTGATACAGATTATCTAGAATCCAATTTTGTATCTTCAATACCCAGCAAAACAAGGAAACATTAATAGGACCATGATTACTGTGCTTCCTTCTCTGTCATCAGCATTGATTTCTTGCACAGCTTCCAATGAGAAAGAAAGACATAATAGGGAGAGGGAAAACCAGAAAGGTATTTTAAGCTTTAAAGCATCTCATTAGGAAAAGAGCAGATCTTGTGAGCAGAATCCTTTTGTGTTCACTTATGGCCAAAATGCTATACACATGTGAGTTGAATAGTGAGCTTTGGTTGATATAATCTTAGACTAGACACTTCTTCAGGGTAGTGTTATAAAAATTTTAAATGTTATTCCCATTAAGCCTAGCTCTGCCTACGTACCCACGCAGGCAGACACTATTACATGATCCAAAGAGGCTTTGGAGTAACACTTTGAATAATACACAAAGAGAAAGGGAGAAACACAATTAAAGTGCAGTTAATTGGTGGAATATATATCACTACGTTTGAAAAATGCGTATGCATATATATGTTTTAAAACACGATTGAAGAAATCTAATGGCAACTAGGTACAATGGGAGTCCAAAGTCTTTTACTTTAAGCCTCATAGAAGGATAAAAAGTAATATACAGTAAAAAGGATGCTGGTTTGCACATGCAGGGTGTAGCTTTTCATCGTTAGTATAGTGGTTAGCACTGTAGGAGGTATCATTACATACTGGGAGTCTTTTATAACTTTCAAAAGTCTTTCGCTGTCTCTGTTGTATGAATGGCCCTATTTACTGTTCCAGCAGTTAGGCAGAGCAGGGGCTGGAGGTGAGCAAGAGAGGGCACATTTCAGGTCTGACCAGCAAATGCTCAGCCCTAGTGTTTTCAGGTCAGGTTTCATGTGGCTATTTTGGTACTCTTTACAGGTAATGGGTATTACAGATTTAACCCATCTCCAGTAGCCAGCACTCAAAAGTGAGAACAGCTGCTTTTGGGTATCGCAGTGAAGGAAAATAGCCAAAGTATCTGCTACCAGACAGGCATTGTGTCTCACCAAGAACACTAATAGAACATTCAGTAGTGGTATTTGTCTTAACCTTGTAATTCCTACAAAACCTTGAACTTAGCCTTTTCAGTGTTTAAAACTATTTTTTTCTTCTTTTAAGGACTCCCACCCCCTTTTTATTACTTGAAAATAAGGAAAAGGAAAGATAAACCTGCTAGCTGTAAACTGCTTTCTAAAATCCTGAGGATTTCATTCTCTAATTGATGGTATTTACAGAAACGCATTGTGTTAAAGCAAGATATATACTCAACTCCATGCTTCCAAAGTAGTGGGAACTTGTGAAAACAATAAACAGAAGAGATAAATAGGTTCTGTTAAGCAAAGCTCAGCATAATCTTTCTGGTTAATCTTGCCTGTAAGAAGGAGCCATTTAGATTTTAGCTGCTAATCAAGAAGATATATCATGGGATTTTTTTTAAGCATCCTATTTTATTTTCCCTGAAAAGAGTAGACTACAGTGAACCTTCTGTTTCTGTTTCATCAGTTTCTGGTACTACATTTGTTTTAATAAAAGGTATAATGCTGCCAACTCAAACAGCAGTAAATGAGCAAAACCCACATACAAATAAAGGAACTTGCAGAAAAAATGAAAGGGAATTCCAAGGTGTGACAATGACGGAAAGATCCTGAGGTTATTTGATAAAGCAAGAACAAGGCTGCCAAAAGAGCTATTCAGGTCATTCTAAAGCTGTTTGTGTCATCCAGAGTAGTAGTTATTAAATTAAATTCTGTAACACCAAAAAAATTTAGTATTCTAACACCATTCTTTGCCTCACGTACCTCTGCAAGAGTTTCTATCCCTTTCAGTCAGACTTGCCACAAGGATTGCTGACCATCAACTAATCCTTCCCTGTGCCAATAAGCTCTGTTTCTCTGCCAGTATGGGTGGAGCGCCTGTGTAAAACAATCTTTTCCCTGTGGGAGACTATCAGTCTTTGGCATGAAAAAGCACCTCAGCACAAGTCCTGTGAGCACATTGCAGAGCTCCCTTGTTCCCTGTTCACCCAAGAAGCAATTCCTTGGCAGCTTTCCCCTTGGGCTTCACCCTGCTCACACTGACTCTCTCTCAGGGCCTCCTTCTAAATATGATGCTGCTAAGCTTAATGATGTGGACACAGCTGTTGGAATAGGG
>NW_009916121.1:2949-4876 GCF_000696875.1 Nestor notabilis
TGTGATTTTCGGCTTTTCAGTGTCCAAAAAATCAGGCAGGAAAATAGATAATGGCAAAGTGTGCTGGGAATTGCTTAAGGAATACAAGACAAATATAATAGCTGTATATTTGAATACTGTTGTACTCAGCAACAGTAAAGTAAGCACTACTGATGATGTCGCTGGTATCCTCACAACAGGAGGATACTTCCTCATTTTAAGTACTCCTCCGCATGTTAAGTAAAGTACAAAACTGTTCAAAATTGCTTTAGGTTACACAGGGTAGCAACTTTTCATCTTAGTCACATGAACCACCTCAGATTTTCTCTTTAGTTATCCCTCGATCTGCTTACCTCTGAACTTGATGTTTTCTTGAGGAGAAAAGGGAATTATTCTGTTAATGACATGGACCAGAAAAATAAAGAGGTAGACCTTAATTTTGTCAAAGAGCAAAATTTGAACTTGAGGGAAATGCAGGTTGACCAAAGTGTTAAAAACATTTTAACGCTAATTTAGTTAAGCTTATTGTTTTTTTCACTTTTCTTTATACGTTAGAAAATGGGTTTCTTCATTGATTCTCACAAAAAACCAATCCCTGGTAGTAAGTTGTATTTTTTTATGGAAGAAAAGCAATGAAACACAAGTCTTTATTATGGTATAAGGACAGAAAGTGAAGGAAATACTGAAGCAAGTTTCCCCTTGTAATATTAGGAAATCGCTGTTTCAAAGTAAACATTGAGCAAAACCAAGGCAACTTTCCCCTGCCTGGATGAATTAGGTCAGAGGCTTGTGTAAAATACTGGTCTCTTACTTACTGGTCAGTTATTATTTAACTTGTGTCAAGCATGTATATTGCTCCCTTGGTGGTACTTTTTGCTTATCAAATGACCTGGTTAATTCACCCAGGTTTGCTCTCAAAAATTAGTTCAAATTTGAACTCTTTAATGAGTGTCAGTATTCAAGTAGCCTTCAAGTTCTAAAAAGGATCAGTAAGCATAATATTCTCTATAACATGCTGTAGGCAGAGAGTGCGTAAGTTCTCTGATTTTTAGACGCAAAATACTTCTTAACAATTACTAAATGAAAGTGAGTTGGGATTTTGTTGGTCGGTTTTTTGTTGTTTTGTTGTTGGTTGTTTTTTTTTTAAACTATGAGAAGAAAATAATCTCCTATAACATGAACTGATGACACATTCCATCTTAAGAACTGCTAATTCTGAATATTCACCTCTCATCCCTGAAATCATCTCAGAGGCTTCTGTCATTCCACAGTTTTCTTCACAGAACAGAGAGCCCTTGTTACCCTTCAGAATGTTGTACTTGGATGTTTGGAGTAACGGGGGTCTGCAAATCCAGTTTTATACTCTGAGAGCATTGTGTCATCAATGCACAGGTAGCAGTTGTAGCATCTCATTCCTGAGTTTTCTGAATATATTTCTGAATGAATTTGATAACATTCTTTTAACCAAGCAACTGTAATTACTGTGATATGCTTGTTTTTCAAAATAAGGCTACTAAAGAATGTTTCAGAAGTCTGAATTAATGTGCTTTATTACAAGTGTTCTCTATACACAATACTATGTCCCAGCAATGGCTTCCTTTACTTTCTCAAAGTGAAATTCTGGCTAAAGTAAGCATAAATGCTGTGGTTCCAAAGCATATGATACAACTTAGAGACCCATCTCCTGAGCTCTGTGGGCTGTGAATGAAGTTGTAGCACAAGGTAAATGACAAACTGATTTATGCCTCACAGGGGTTTCCTGAGCTGTAAGTCTTGGTTGCCTTTTCCTGTCACTAACCAGTTTTGCCAATGCTTCCACGATAGGCTCTGTCTTCACTTGTTAAAACGCTAACAGACTCCTTGTGGATGGGATCAAATGACTGCCCTGTTCCCTTCACCTGTGGAATTTCAGAGAGACTTGAAAAGGGCTATTGTTTCCCAGGAATGC
>NW_009916121.1:4892-11844 GCF_000696875.1 Nestor notabilis
AGCAGGAATTTGGAGTCTGCTTGAGAAGGCCTTGTAGTTACTAGGTGAAAGCTATGGCACATTCATTAAACATCTGAACATTTATAGTGACTGGACCTCAGCCTTTCTGGGTTCTTTTGCTTACCCTTGCTGAGTGGGTGGGAAGGAGAAGGAAGGCTTCACCACTAAAACCATTGGGTTTGAACTATAATTAGCCCTCCACATACAGGTTCCTCTGTTCTTGACTCTATCCTAAGCATTTATAACACTTGTGTGCTTTCATGTGAATAAGCCTGTATGTTTAATAAGCATTCTGAAAAACATTTCTAATAGAATATACTTGTATTTGGATACAAGGAAAAGATACAGAGAATGTATTCAAGTTCAGACAGATGATGCCTGCTTCAACAAATTAAAAGTCACTTCTAGAGTGAAAACTGGGAATAGAAGCTGTGAGACTATGTTTAAAACCATTTGAAACATAAGCACATAGACAAACCACTCTTACAAGAATATACTGGACTGGCCAACAGTTCTGCTATCTAAGAGTCCTATCTGCTAAGTTTCTGGGATACTTTCTTACAGAATGAGTCGAGAATGTTGCCAGGATAGACTGATGATGCTAATATGGTGTATAACTTTTCATAATCCTTATTCCTAATAAGGAATAAGTATTTGATCTACTATCATGAAGTCTTTAATGCATTGCACAGTAGATGCAGAATATAAAAATATGAGACACAAAGTAATGATATTAGTAAATTTGTAATCAGCTAGGTAAAGGGAAGATGGGAGAAGTCTTCAAAGGGTTTTTCAACCTGTTTTTCAAAGGAAGGAGGAATCTGACCTGAATATGAACTGATGATAATAGTACTGTGCTCAGTGAGCCAAAGCTCTGGAAATCTTATTTTCTCTACAAATACATTTCTTCTCTGTTTTAGTGTCAGACCTCATTTAATCTCCAAACCGTAGCACTCTATTGACATTAAATACACAGATTATAATAAATTGACTGTGACTGTTTTCAGAAAGTATGGACCAGAATGTAATAATACAGGTAATAAATAATGTGTCTTAGAAAGCTTCAGAGCAGAATTTATATTTCGGATTTTATTCCTTTTCTTTTTAAATCACAGTTTCCTGTGATCTGGCTAAAAAAAGTTGTAGCACTGTGTGTCCTTAGACCCTGGTATAGATGGCACACAAAAGAAAGCTTGTCCTTTTGGGACCTGGCTCTGAATCAATTACAGACGACAGAGAAATACTCTTTTGTGGCTGCTAAACTTCAGGAATGAATTCTGGCAGGCTTAACCAATTCCCTAATGCAACATCTACATTACCAACATCAAATTGGCAGCTTTTGCCTGTCCTGATGGGACAGGGTAATGAATGGATTTAGTTAAGGTGTCCTGACTCATCTACAAAGTGCCTGGTATATGCACCAAGGCTCTCCTGTATAACTTCCAAAAAGCTGTCATTCAAAGAAAAATGAGGTTTAGAAAGTTTGCTGGACAGCACAACCCGGTTTCAGTCTGCCCCAAGTGCCCTAGAAAAAAGCTACTGTTAATTTTGCTTTTAACTGGTAGATGCTAAAGCACTGTAAGAGAAGTACTTTTGTCATCAGCTAAGATTTTTCACTACATTTTTAATGAAGATAATTTCTTTATGATCTTCTCACTTTCCTACTTTTTTCCCACCATCCCTTCAAAATAATTTGCATCATGCCAAAAACCTGCTTTGCCCAATTCTAGTTTTAAGTGACTTTCCTTGGAATAAGGCACTGTCATTCCTGAGTGACATAAACACAGGCAATGTGTTTATGAATTTCCAAAGAATGAGGCTCTTAACCCTACCTGACTATGCAGTGAAAATTAACAATGGATCCAAGAGTAAATACGTCAGAAAGCCCATTGACATCCAGGTTCTACAGGTACGATCTGCTTGTTCTTCTATTTTCTTTCCAGAAGTATCTCTAAATATCTCTCTCCCTATATATATGGCCTATGCTTAGTATTTCCTTACATTTATTTTTAACATAAACACGAAGAAATGGGAAAATTTTTAAACTTCATTTTTATTGCAGTTTTTCTGTCTTCACTCATGCCAATGTTCAGGGGAAAAAAAGAAATGAAAGAATAGTAAGAATTTGGTCACTTTATACATGATTTTCTGTTTAAAGTTACCTTTTCCTTCACTGAGAAAAATGAAAGAGAGTAAAACAGTAAGTTAAGTTTAAGTTTCCTTGTTTATTGTGGTTGCTTCAGCAAAGATTGGTAACATTCATGGACTCTGAATGCACAGATGACCACATGCAATAGGAAGATAATTGAAACATAAGCTAATTTGAGTCACTGGAATGACCTATTTGACTGTTTCTTTCAATATGAAGTTGAACTCTGACTTTTTAAAGGGCTTGTGTCAGACAAATTAATTCTTATCTTCACACTACTGTAAATCAGGTTCTATTTCACTGCACAAAACTGCATTGGATTGGTGTTGAACGTGTTGGGAACTGAGCACGTGCACAATTATAAATATGTATATACTTATATATAGTTTCTATAGGGTTGGTTTGTTCTTTCAGGTCTTTCAAATTAGTAGTTTATTTGCTGCCATGCATAAATCCCCCAAGGAATTGCATTAGAGAATAATCTAATGTATTTGCAGAATCTCCCAAGCCAAACATGTTACACATGTTAAATGCATAGATATCACCAATTTTCCACCCTGGCTATGATAAGCAGTATGGAAAAACAAAAAGGTAAAAAAGTCTCAATAACAAAATCCACATTGAAAACTGAGGCACTTTGAACTTTCCCATCACCTTACTAGTTTTTCCCCACAGGCTGTCTAAAAGACAACTCAGCAATGTCTGAATGGAACTGCACACAATAGCTCCTTCACAAGTGGGTCTTTAATTGATTACGGCTGTGTTTATAGAAGCAGAAGAGAATTTACTCGAAATGACAGATTGCCTTTAGTGTTAAAATAGTTTAGTAATGTTAATGGCAAAGGAGGTCCCCACTACCTTCTCTTGAGCTGCATGAAGTCCTAAAGATGAGTTCTTTGTTACTTCAGCCTCCAATTACTTTTTTTCTTTCCCCCCCTCCCCTTGTCACTTTTGTTCTTTCCAGGTGGTGATATTCCTAATGTCATGGATTGCAAATTCACAGTCCTCAGCAAGGGACTGACTTTTGTGAAGTTAATGTCCTCCAAAACTGCGGGTTCACATTTTTGATATGAGAAAGTAGCAGAATGAACAATACAAACCGAGAGGAACTCATCCTCGCTGCACCCCTGCCCGTGTCAGTTTGCTTAGATAGATCATCACAAAGGCAGTGTCTGAGAGTAGTCAAAAGGTTCATCCAAACCAAAGAGTGGGAGTAAATGTCTTGTTTCTCTTTGTGTTAATACAAACTCCCACCCCACCGGTTCGTCGTGCAGGCGGTGGCGGTGGCTCTGAAGCCCCGCAGGGGATCTGTTTGGCCTTGGCCGCCTGGAGCTGTGCTGCTCGCCCGCTCTCACAGCCCTCAGAGCAGCCCCCAAGCCCGGCCTACCCTGGTGCGCACTCAGGGTTAACCCCAGATCCCTCTGCCCCGAGGTGGCTTCCATTCCCCTGTTAACAGTGACCTCTAATGGCGACGTGCCTGAATATCATGGGGTTCTAACGGTGGTGAGCAGAAATAGCAGACCCAGACAAAAGAACAGTAAAGATGATGCTGTGCAGTGCCTATTTATTTGGAAGGTATTGTTAATGCTGTCTCATCTGATGCTGTATTTGATTTAATAGAAAAGATGCTTAAAATGGATCCTTTCTTTTACCTATATGATTTTAAGTGTTTAGGAGAGAGCTGTCATAAGTAAATGATGGCATTCCAGAAACACAGACATGAATAAATCCGGTGGATATGATCAGTATCAAAATACCCTACAGAAGACTCAAGGTGTATGAATATCCCTGTCAAATATCTTCTAAGCTATGATTGCACTGAATGCCTCTTGATTTGAAAACATGTTGTTGTGATGCTTTTTAGTGAGATTTATCTTTTCCAAGTTCTGAGGCTTGACTTGCTACTGGATGATTCATCATGCTGCCTGCTTATATTGTCATGCTGAAATATGCTACTAGCACAATTTAACTGTCCTTTAGAGATAAGTCATATCTGTATCATAAGAATATAAAAAAAGAACCCTTTCCCAAAATCAGCAGAGAGAAGAAAGGGGTGGGGACACAGGGACAGGAAGTTACAGTGCAAATTCAGACCAAATATCTGTTAAATTATTCTGGTTTTACAGAAAGTAAGAAAAAAAAATAGTTTGGGCAGATATTAGCAGTTATTTTTCAGTATTGTTTTTAATTTTCCAGAATTGGGTCAGGTATTTCCACTTCTTATTAACTAGAGCTTTAAAAAAGCTCAAGAATCGTAAAAGTTACTCATTCACATTTCACAACATGTTCTCTTTGGCCATGCTCTCAGACATTCTACATTTATTTTCTGTGACGGAAGATGAGTTTGCTTTGTATTCATGGAAGCAGTGGACTTGAAGTGAGTATATGAAGTGAGTTTATGAGCTTCATCCTGAGTGTGTGAACTAGTGTGGCTCCATTAACATCAGTTTGGCTAATGATGAACAAAGTTGATATACATTTGCTTATGATCACTGTGGCTAATAGCCCAGAAAGGGAACCTGGCCTTTGATTTGCCAAATAAACTGGGAAAATACAGGTTTTTGGATGAAAATGATGTCTTTGCAATTCACATAACTGAATTCCTTGGTCCTCTTTTTCATGTAATGCCTGAAGTTATGCAGGCATAAAAAAATAAAGAGAATATATTTCAGTGGAAGTATACCTAATTCTAAGCATATTTTCAATGGGATGACATTTTGTACATAGAAGAAAGGGAAAGCTCATTTTCCAATAATAATAATATTTTATTCATGTAAATCTGTATATGGAAGAAAGAGAAAGCTGACTTACCAATAAGAATATTATCGGTAAATAATATGTATGTATCATCTATGTAAAACTATCTACACCGTGCTACTTGGAAATATACCAGCTTTGATAGGAATGTCACCAGATGCAGTAAAGCCATATCAATTATAGGAAAATTAGGACTGTAATAAATTTGCTAGGAAATGTTAAAATGAGAAATAAAAAAATTTGGACCCTCATAATGAATGCAATAATTTATGTTTTGATTTGATACTACCAAAAAACATGGATAAGGAGGTCGTTCAAGGTCAGAAAATTCAAAGATGATTTTCTTATTCTGCAGTCTATAAGATTCTCATTTTGGATCAGGAAAACCAGTTCTGACAGCTTGTCAGTACAAATACTCTAGGTAAAGAAATGTATTTTTTCTTTTGTCATTTTGACAGGGAAGTAATTTTCTGTTATTCTCAAAGTCCTACTCTTACTGACTTGAATAGCATAAAATGTGAAGATTGTTACACTTTTCCCTAACAGTACTGATTGTTCTCCTGCTATCATACATATATGATATGACCCTTAATAAGAGGGAGTTAGAATATATAAATTATAACATACAATTCTATATGTTTCTCTATAAAGGAGTAAACAACTTCATGATGTAACAGTTATTCCTTTGTCAAAACAAAATGGGCAGAGATAAACTTTATATCACCTGCTCAGATGACTGCAGATACACTGATGTTTTAAAGGCATCATTATACATATGTCAGGATGTTTTTCCTCTTTTAAAACTTTATTGCTCAGTTTTAACTGCACAAGCTTTGAGCTTTGTGAATATGGATGTCCATGAATCATCCATATATGTGACTTAATGTATTTATCATTGTGAAATACTGTATCGCAGATACAAGCTGATAATGAACCTGTATGAAAAAGCAAAGTCAAGTAAATAATGCAGGATTCTACAATGAGTAGAACAGAGACATACTTTCAATGGAGAAAGCTGCTGGGAAATGTCAAAACTGGACCACCCTGCTGTGGCCTTCTTTTCCCAGTTTCTGTGCATTACTCTCCTTTGGACACTTGATGCTATATACCACCAATGACAGCAACTGGTGTACGCAGAAGTCTGAGACCTAAATGGTGCAAAGGATATTTTTTAGGACTAGGACAAGTCAAAGAAGCTATTATGGAACATAGTCCTCCTTGCCTATGATTTTTCACAGGGTGGGTGACACAGCATTTCATTAATCAGAAATGCATCAGTTACTGTCTTTGCCAGTTTCCCCACTTTTGCAATAGGATACAGTATGTTCTTATATATGCTCTGCAATATCATTAGACCTACTTCATAACAGTTTATAATTGCAGGTGGACACAATATAATTTATTTCAGCAATTCCTTTGGAATATGCCTCTCCATGTAGTACCATTTAATGCCTGAGTGTCAAGAGATGCTGACCTCTGTGCTTCCTGTGAGATTTAAAGAGGACCTCAAGAAGTACTTTAGAGGACCTCAAGAAGTACTCATATATCCTGAGTCAGCCCTAAATAATACTCTTGGTAAGTCAGGCAAACAGAATTTATGCTTGTTTTAGTAACTGTGTTGTATGTCCAAATTTCATACTAAATTTGGCTGTTTATAGTCAGCAAATTCATCCTATCCAGAATTCTTCCTGGATCTGTATTACCATTAACAATCAGGTTCTGAAACTGGAATACATATATCCTGTTTCTCGGACGTAAGCAGTCATTTTTATATAAGGGCCAATGCAATTCATTTAAATGGTATTAAAATACTGACAAATAGATCAGGGTTTTTAGCAGTTAAACTGAGTTTCTCAGAAAATTCATTTCATTTCCATCAGCTGTAGGTTCAAATGGTGAAAAGCCATCAAAGTAAAGATTAAAGCAGAAACTGTATCAATTTACAGAGTAGAATTATACACTTTATTCTGAACCAAAGACAATTTAATACATGTGTACATTTCCATTAAGCATGTAAGATATTAATTAATTAAATTATAATATAAT
>NW_009916122.1:0-22927 GCF_000696875.1 Nestor notabilis
AGGTCCCAACACCAATCCCTGAGGGACACTAGTCGTTACTGGTCTCCACAGAATCATACACTGGTTTGGGTTGGAAAGGACCTTTAAGATCATCTAATTCCAACCCTCTGCCATGGGCAGAGATGCCTTACCCTAAAACAAGTCTCCCAAGGCTCTGTCCAACCTGGCCTTGAACACTGCCAGGGATGGAGCATTCATAGCTTCCTTGGGCAACCTGTTCCTGTGCCTCAGCACCCTCACAGTAAAGAACATGCTACGTATCTGCTGAGGAATATAATGTTTCTGTGTTGTGAACAACTCTTTACCCTGGCAGAACTTCATGAAGAGTACTCTGGAGGAGCAGTGCCCATCATGTGCTCTGCCATTCCATTCTTCCTTTTTTGTTGATGCCTTCTTAGGGAGACAGATTTGATTGTCTCCTTTGGATTGCTGGAAAACAGTTATTCTCAACCATCATTATGAAACCAACGTATGTCAAGGTTTCTTTATTCTTCTCCTTCATCACAGAATAGCTACGTCACAGGGATAGCAATCTAACTTAATTTTCACAAATAAAATATGTGATTTCTCATTTCTCAGCTTGTGTATATTCCAATTATGTCAGGGATATCAGGTAATGTAATATTTTGAACTCTGTTAGATAACTAAGAGCAAAGAGCACGTTAGCTCCAGCTGCCACTGGGCTGGTTCATGCTGCCTCGACAGAGAAATTGTACGAAGATATTCAATACTGAAAGTACTGGCAGAGAATAACAGATGGTGTTAACCAAAAATGTTTGCAGTTGATTCTTTCTTTCTTTCTTTCTTTCTTTTTCTCTTTCTTTCTTTCTTTCTTTTTCTCTTTCTTTCTTTTTCTCTTTCTTTCTTTTTCTCTTTCTTTCTTTTTCTCTTTCTTTCTTTTTCTCTTTCTTTCTTTTTCTCTTTCTTTCTTTTTCTCTTTCTTTCTTTCTTTCTTTCAGTAATGTTTTGTAAGGCACTCTTCATCTGCTAATTTACTCTGTATCTTGAGTCTTCATGAGATTGGAAGTGTTGTTCTGAATACATGCAGGTGGCTTAGCAGTAAGATCTTTGTCAGGTCATCTACAATAATCTGTGCTGTTTTCCTTCGGTGTGTGACTATACATTCCTAAAGCATTAGGCTTTTTTGTTATTTTTTTTAAGTAGTCTTTTATTTGGAGTCCTCATTCATAGAATTTCTATTGGGTTTTTTTTTTTCTCTTCATGTATGCTGCAATCATTTTAATTTCTATTTTATGTCTTTTGACAGGCCTATGAGTAGCATATGTAGATATTTCTTAGTACTTTGTCAGGTTACAAGCCCACAGGATTTATAACAGAAACAAAGGTGATCCTTGGAGACAGGACAACTGTTGAGCTTTAAAAGAAAGTGACAATTGGAATTGATTTTACTAAATAATTTCAGGTTATGGCAATTCTGTAGGGACTATAACTTCTGCCAAATAAACTTTAGTCATCTATGTGAAAGAAGTTATTTTATTCCAGTTTTCCAATATAATGTTCTAAAATAATTAGGTATCACAATCAGTATTAGTAGGATGCTTTTAAAATAAAAGCTGCACCAGCCTTTCAACTGATCCCTTCAGAAAGAAGTTGCAATGTTCATGAAAACTCTTGTATTCCTTATAAATATTCTATTCCAGTGCAGGCAATCTGGCACAATGTCCTAATGAGTACTTAATATATCAAATTGGATAACTTAATTTAACTGTTATTTTTAAATACAGCCAAGCTGTGCATAGTGATAGGGTAGCTATGTGACATAACCAAGTATAAATCACAGAATCACAGAGTGGTTTGTCTTGGGAGGGACCTTAAAGCTCATCTAGTTCCAATCCCCTGTCACAGGCAGGGACACCTTCCACTAGACCACGTTGCTTAAAGACCCATCCAACCAGGCCTTGAACACTGCCAGGGGTGGGGCAGCCACAGCTTCTCTGGGCAACCTGTGCCAGTGTCTCACCACCCTTTCTTTAAAAAACCCTCTTCCTAATATCTAATCTAAATCTCCCCTCTTTCAGGTTAAAGACATTCCCTCTTGTCCTGTCGCTACATGCCCTTGTAAAAAGTCCCTCTCCAGATTTCTTGTAGGCCCCTTTAGGCACTGGAAGGCTGCTATAAGGTCTCCCTGGAGCCTTCACTTCTCCAGGCTGAAAAAGCCCAGCTCTCTCAGCCTGTCTTCGTAGCAGAGGTGCTCCAGCCCCCTTAATCATCCTCATGGCCTCCTCTGGGCTTGTTCCAACAGGTCCAAGTTCAGGTCCCCAGAGCTGAACGCAGTATTGCAGGTGAGGTCTCACGAGAGCAGAGTAAAGGGGCAAGATCACCTCCTTCACCCAGCGGGTCACACTCCTTTTGATACAGCCCAGGTTATGGTTGGCTTTCTGGGCTGCAAGCGCACACTGAAGCCGGCTTGTATTAGCTTTTTGTCAGCCAACACAGTTGATGCAGTAATATACCCGTCGTCTGTAACTGGTGTTAGAAATGGTGGGTAAATTCCCATACTTTGTCTCCTATATACTCTTATTTGCTACACCATGTGGTACAGAACATACTTTCCTTTTCTAGTTAAAACTATCCTGTTTCAAAGAAATTGTGCAAATGGATCTTTACTTAGGGTCCTTGTAGTATGAGATGGCAAGTTAGTAATAGTGGCAGTGATTTTTTTCCACTCAAGAAGAGAGTGTGGAGTTCTATCTCATTTGGTCGTTTGGTTTGTAACATCAGGTGTTTAGAGATCTGATTATTGTAATTTGTGATTCCTTTCGGTCTTCAGAACTGTCTAGTGTATTTGGCTTCATTTTAGTAGTCAAAATACAACGAACCTACTGAACTTTGCCATCTCAGGCTGGACAGGTCATGAAGTCTTCTGTATTTACTTTCATAAAGAATGCCATTTTAGCATGTGAACCAAGTAAAGTGAGTAGAAGCTCTGGAGTTTGCTGTGTGTTTGTGTCTGCTGCTCCTTTAGTTCTGTCCTTCCAGGTACATGGTAAGCTATTACACTGGGGGAGAAAAGTCAAAGGAAAGTTTTGTCAAGTCTAATGTATATACTTTAAATAACATTGATTGGCTGGAAGGGTGCAAATTGTGGAATAGGAAGCCTTTTATAATACAGAGGGGTTTTTTTGATTGCCAGTTTTACCTTACAGTTATATAAGGACCACGTTAGAATACTCTATAGGAGTGATACATACAAACCACTGTTTTTCCATTAAATAGCAGAAAGATGTAGGAGTATGAACTGATAACTGCACCTGAAAAATAAGGAATTTAAAAACTGTGCACACGTTAGAGGTTCTTACTAGCATAACTTTTAGTCGTCTTTAGAGTAGGTCATTCTGCCCTCACTTTCATCTGTGTAATACCTTGTAAAAATTATGCAAAGATAACTGAGGACAGACTTTTGCCATCAGCCTGGGGAGAAAAGGGTTGATTTTGGATACCTTGCTTCAAGACCTTTTGAAGGTTTTTTAATACAACTGAATAAAAGTGATAGCTGTCTTTTGTCATTAGTGTGTACAGCAGCAGTCAGCACTTTGTATTACTTTTAACTGTATCCTTTTGACCAATTATATAGCAAAAAAAAAAAAAAAGGTGGGTTTTTTTTTTCCCTACCAAATAAATGACTGATTTTCATAGGATGAATCCATCACAGAGTTTCAGAGAAAAGGATTGATTTCTTAATATAAAATATTTAGTGTCACATGAATCAAACTAGCTGGTATTTGAAACTTTAATATCAAGGAAGTTTTGTTTGGGTTTTTTAATCAAAACATCATACTTTTAGTGTAAAATCAGCATTTGTATGTATCCATATAGCCAGTTACTGGTAGTTTCAAGCTTCACAGTAAACTGCTGTGAACGTGTGTTCTTTGGAAAGGCTAGTATTGAGTGGTAACCACAGTAACAGTCAGAGCTTCTCTAGATGCTTGTGCATATTCAATTGTATGAGCAAGACTGTAGCACTATGTGTTTGTACGCATACCGAGTATAACGCAAGTGCTAGTTACTCAACGTAAAAGAGGAGTTTCTTTTAGCAGAAGTGTATCTATGCAGCAAGTAGTTAACGTTTTGCAGTGTTTATTATTCCTATCTGACAAGTCAGCAGAAGAATAATTATAATTTGTGATGTTCTCTAACAGATTTTTGCTGTTACTCAAAGTTGATGACACTGGTGGCTAGCTTTGTAGGCAAATTTGTAAACTTGCTTCACTGTAGGAAATAAAACTAACTCTAGGAATTACTGATCTGTTGGATCACTGAAGATGTTATCTGACCTAAGTAGGTAAAGAAAGTATTAGTTTTGGCCACTTCTACGAAGATTTTAGTATAAGACAGTATTTTGTTCACTGCAGTGTTGTAAGACCTATCGAACAAATTTTAAAGAGATGAGAACAGAGGACAAAATCAGCATATCTAAACCTGTTAGATAAAGTGAGAAGAGCCCAAACATAATACTGATTTACTTTGATATTTGTAATTATTATATACATTTTGATAGGAGGTGCATAATGCCTTCTATAGAAACACAGTATGTAATTTTTATCAGCAAAGGAGAGAAAACAACAATCCACAGATTGATCTTGTCATAACTTTAACTCATATTGAATTGTTTTGAATGTGTGGGTTTTTTTCCCTGTCTTGTTGATGATTCATGTTGCATAAAGCTTCTGGAGGAACAGAATGCTGTATAGTATTTCGCTGTTGGATTAGAATTCATGTATTCAGTGTGCTGTGATTCAAATATGTTTAAAAAATTAAAATATTATAGTATTGTAAGTACAGGATTTTCTAATTATTCTTTCACCAGTGTAAAGAAGTTTAAGTGACTGCTCTACTTGATCACCATGGTGGACACTGAAAACCAGCTCTATCCCCTTACTCCTTTGGAGGAGGATGATATAGGCAGCCCTTTATCTGGAGAGTTCCTACAAGATATGGAGAACATTCAAGACCTCTCTCAGTCTCTAGGTGATGATAGTTCTGGAGCTTTGAGTTTAACAGAGTTCCAGTCACTGGGAAATGGTCCAGGATCTGATGGATCTGTCATAACAGGTATGAGTGTTTTGGTTTACCTTAAAACTTTATTTTATAAATACATATAGTATTACACAGTGACAGAAATTAAAAACCTTTTAAATGCAATAATTGTTGTTTATGACTAAGTGACATTAGAAATATACAAGCTGATTATAGCACAGTTGTAAAATATGTAAGGCTGAAGTTAGCTTAATAGGCAAATGCCATGGGAAAACTACTGTAAAGTCACTGTTTTAAATTGTTATTAGTATCAACACCTTTTTCAATACAACTTGTAAAAATCACTGTCGAAGAAGTTACTATGGATTGTAGTCATATGGGAAATCACTAACATTGAACTAAAGGAATTCCTCATTTTTTTTAAGTTTCTTCAAACCACATATATTCAAAAAGTGTTGTGAAATGTTTGCCAAAAATCTGACCACTAAAAGGTCCCCCAGAATTCCCATGTATTTTGGTGTACTGATGTCCTGAACATGCTGTTTTCTCCCCTTTCTAAAGAGGAATATTGTTCAGCTAATGACTTCTACCCTGGTTCAAGTACCAGTCTCAAAGTGCTAATACAGTACATAGTCTTTAGTCAAAAGATCTTAGTGAGAGCCTTTGAGAGATCAAAATGGAAATCATTGAAGTGGCATAGGATACTGCAATAATGTCAGTAAGGTATTCCTTTTGAAACTGTGGGTTTGCAAATCATTTAGCAGTTTATGATTAACTTTCTGGTTTCTTACTTTAAATCAATTCACAGGCTGATTACTATTTTACCTTACAAAAACTGCACTAGCGCATTTGAGGTGTACCTCTGTGCTGAAGTGGTTGAAAGGAATAGTGTGAGTTTTAAAGGGAGCAGGAAGAGCTGCCTCTGGGCACTATTGCCCAAAGAAATGTTTGTAGAGCAATGATCTGGGTCCCTTTTGGTTATAGACCTCCACGTTGGAGAAGTACCTTCTAGACTAAAGGTTATTATAACGTAGTTTATAACGTAGTCCTTCTGAGACATGAGGCTTCTAAATTATTTGTGTGTATGTGTGTACAAGCTTATAGTGTCACCTTCTAATTTGAGTATTCAGTGTACATTGCAAAACATTTTAGTTTTGCTGTTAGAGAAGATGTAAAGTGTAAATTTTCAAGGCTCAAATTCCATAAAGCAAGTAAAAAGAAATTAAAATCGTGCTTTAAAAAAAATCTTGGGTTTTAGGCTGTTCTTGATGACTCTGATGCCTGTGGGCTTGGCAGTGCTGGCAGTGCAAACTGAGTTCTATGCCAAGGTTTTTTTCCAACATAATACTTGCTGACCTACATTCATGAGTGTTTCTTAATCTTTCTTTTAAAATAACACACCCATTAATTTGCTGAAGTCATGTGGTGCAAGATGCAAGATGGAAGATAAAAGAAATTCTGGCCTTAGAAAATATTTTCCTTGAGCAAGGTGGAAAAATTAATTGAAATAATTAAAGTTGGAATGTGTTAGGTTTTTAGCATGTTCATCTAGTAGTAAAATGTGTGGAGAGGTTTTTTCATTGTACAACAATTCAGAAATGCTTTTTCCATTATAATCAAAACATAAAATACCTGAGCAAGACTTTTAATGCTAGATTGTCTTGGAAGCAGACATTTGTGTTAGCTTCCTTTTAATATCTGTTCAGCCTTTCTACTGATGTGCATGAGCATGCTTTCACTTTCAGAAAATCTCATTAGAAAGAGAAGTAGTCTAACTGCTTTTAGATTTAGTTAGTTTAGATTAGCATTTAAAACTATGAGTAGCTCTTCAAAAGTCAGGGGGACCTTAAGTGTATCTTAAGTGTAACTCACCATGAGCTAGGAATGTGTTTCCTGTCATGCCATAGCAATAGATCTGATGCTCCACAGTAAGGCACAAGAGATGGAAGATGTAATGGCAAGTTGAGATGTTAATAACCTTCCTGGAAAGTGTGATTGACAGGTTGAATGGATATTGCAATACAAACTTGAAGGCATGGGGGTTCTATTTCACTGCGTTGGGTTTTTTTGTTTGATTTTTGTTTTGGGTTGGTTTTTTTTGTTTCATTTGTTTGGTGGGGTTTGTTTTGTTTTGTTTTTTATATATATTGTGTCTACTGCTCATGGCAACCCGTACATAGAATCAGAGAATGGTTTGGGTTGGAAGGGACCTTAAGCTCATCTAATTCCACCCCCCTGCCATGGGCAGGGACCAGGTTGCTCCAAGCCCCGTCCAGCCTGGCCTTGAACACTGTCAGGGATGGGGCAGCCACAACCTCTCTGGGCATGCTGAATACTGCTTTTTGGTTTCACATTCATGCTATTTGTGAAGATGGTATACGTATACTTTAATGGTTAAGAAAATTTCCTTGATTTAAATGAAATACTGATTTGGGGGTAGGGGGGCGTTGTTACTTATTTTAAGTTGTGGAATAAAAAAAAAAAACATGTTCACATCAAATTGAGAAACATTTGAAAAATTCCAAATAAAAAATGGAATGTAAGAAACTCCAGAATACCTTGATTTTCTCTTATTTTGTGTGGCATGTATTTATGGAATCCCAAAGGACCATTATCAGCCTTCTAGTTCTTGTTATCAGAGTTACTTTAGTAAGGCTTTTTGTTTGTTGACATTGTATGTCTCATCAAAATTAGCAAGGCGCATCCTGTGTTTTGTGTCTGTTTGCACTGTTAATATAAATATGAATTATTTTCAAATACTTATGGCCAAATTATACTATCACTTAATGACTATTAACTCATTATTGTTTTTTAGAATAAGCTGCTTTTCTTTTTAATGTGGTTTTAGTATAGAAATGGTATCAATTTTGATAGTATAGTATTTATGAAGTGTTCCTTTTTCTTTTAGACACCCTTTCACCAGCATCCAGTCCTTCATCCATTAATTTTGCCACAGCTCCAGGTAGCATAGATGAATCACCCAGTGGAGCATTAAACATTGAATGTAGAATTTGTGGGGATAAAGCCTCAGGCTACCATTACGGAGTACATGCTTGTGAAGGTTGTAAGGTACAGTCATAATTTTCTTTTTAAGAACCTAAATCATGTTGCTTTATTTACAGGGTTATATGAAGATAAACATTTGTTACATAAACGTTTAATTAATATAATTCTAGCCATTAAAAATATTTAAATAATAAACATACTGGCGATCTTTTCTCTGAAATAAATTGTTCAGATACGTAACTGGATACCATAACTCAATACCAGACCTTCATCAAGCAGGGGCAATTCACAATGATAGTTTTAATGCTGATTTTCTACATATAGATAGTTAATCACTAAAACAACTTAAAACACTAAACTGTGATCAAAAATAAAAGCCTAATTGCTCCACTAGTGTTTTATTTGTGTTGGGAGTATGGCTGTGAGAAGCATGCCAGTTTGCTAGGTTTCCATTAAACCAGTAACAAATACTGAATTTCTCATCTCCACCACATTCTGCCTGAATCACTTAGTATTGTACCTGCTGTAGTTTTGGGGCCAGTGCATGTCTATGGGGCAAGTTAATGTTATCATCAGTGTATAATTTTTGGGGTCATATGGCCCATGAATTAGAAGATTCTTTTCTTTGTCCTTCTAATGTTTTAGTTTTCCATTTTTTTCTAAATTCTAATGCAAGGTTAGAGAAATAATTGTATATGTGTACATTTTTCTTTTATGCACAATGTCAGGATATGATAATTCCAATAAAAATCTTATGGAATAATGCTACAATACCTATGAGAGATGGGGGGCCACTTCATAGTCAGTTGTGTCCCACAGTGTTGGCATGTCATCTAACACAAAATGGTGCAGTGTTGCTAAATTTGCTAACCCTATAATTTTGTAGTATGAGACTAACCTTACGTTACAGTACCAAGACATCATGGTAAGATGTTGACTTATAGGCTCTTCTGTAATGCTTCTTTTTTTTGTGTCCTTGGCTTTTTCTATGCGCTGTGCTGTGTTGTTGTACCCCTCATGTTTGCTGGATGAAGAAAAGATGTGTTAAATCTGTGTGTCTGTGTGATGTATACATATGAAAGATGAAGATTATTTCTGACAGAGCATGCTGAGAGAATGTGTACAAACACAATATGTGACTGTTTTGCTTAATACTTAAGAACAAATCTACCCAGGTACTCTGTGCTCTTGGTCCTCTCCCAAGAAAGAGGGCTGGGAGTTACTCCTTCGTTTTGTGTTTTCCATTCTGTACATACCTTCGTACCTACCACTTCCTACACAGATTCTTAGCTTTGGACAGGATATATTTTGTGTATTGTTTTGCTAGTGACATCAATAAAAGAAAGGAAAAAAAAATCACCTGTATAACTGAAGCTTAGTAATCAACTTTCTTTAACATTATATATTCTTTTCTCAAACTTTTTATAGGGTTTTTTTAGAAGAACAATTCGTTTAAAACTCATCTATGATAAATGTGATCGCAACTGCAAAATTCAGAAAAAAAATCGTAATAAGTGCCAATACTGTCGTTTTCAAAAGTGCCTTTCAGTTGGAATGTCACATAATGGTAGGTAAGAGTGCCCTTAATAATTTGTTTGGTCCTACCCAGAGTCTGCTTCTGGAAGCAGGCACTTGGATAGCATTTTTACTTGTACATCGAAGTTGAACCTCAAATTTTTACAGTCTGGATCATGGTGGGGGACACCAGTTTTCCTAATGAGTAGTTAATGTAATTGATACTCAGCTGCCAAATTCACTATGAGCTTTACACTCAATTGTGGTGCATGTCTATTTGTCCATGTGAATGTTCATTTAGTTGCTTTCTTCATCCAGAACTTTGGCACCATTACTCCCATTGAAACAAGTTTTAATACTGGAAGAATTCTGATCAAAGGCATTGTAGATGAGTAGGAGAACAACTAGCTCATTGTGGGAGGGAGTGACGTAGGATAGTAATCTGTAGAAAACCAGACTTCATTATTTTTCAGGTTACAGTGCAACAGCTCTTGGGCAGACGGTTCAGGGAGTTGGGGGGGAGGGCAAAGATCTGTGCTGACTGTGGAACAGAAATCTGGTAGGTTGGTTGTTATATGGAATGGTAAAAATTCAGAGGGTTTAGATATTCAGTTTAAAAATTATGTTATTGTGTTAATGATTTAAGATATGGCTCATAAGCCTGTGGCTTACAGGCCAGTTTCAACCCGCAAGGTAGTTTTATGCACAGTATGTAGCTTGCGAAGCAACTTTGGTAAAGAGGGAGAGGCCCAGCCATGAGAAAACACATTTTGTTCAGGCACATGACAGTAGTTTACTTTTCCTACCTAGGTCTGATAGTGTCAAGGCCGACCCTGAGAGCAGGTGCAATTTGGGAATGGGTAGGTGAAAATGCTGGGTGAAAAGCTGTGGGTTAGGAGACGAACTTCCTAAGGAGAATACGCAGTCAAGATAGCTAGGTGGGGATGTGGTTGGGGAAGCTGCCTATGACATGTTAGTCTAGAGTCCTAGAATGACATTGGGAGAGTTGACTTTCTGGCTCTGGGGAAGTCTGCCTTCCTTGTGGTGAGCCTTGACTGAGATTACCATCCACTGGGAGAGAGCTGATAGTCTCTGCAAGACTGGTGGTAACCTTCCTGAAGCACCAGGCTTGGGAAGAATATGCCAGCCAACAAAGTAACACCCCAAGGGCAGGAGTTGAGCAGGGAACTGTGCTGGTTGCTAGGGCTTAACATTCAGTTGAAGCTGTAAATTTCAGTTTAGAGCAGATATTCTTCCACTTTTCCAGTAGACCCATGGCCAGATTCCAAACAGGCCTTTGATGTTGGGCTTCCATTGAAGTCCAAAATCATATTTCAGATCATGCCTAGAGTCACCTCCTTATGTCATGAGACATCTCGTGTCAGGAGAAAATTCCTTGGGCATGTTGAAGGGCTAATTCTGCCTATGATCTGAATTGCTCAGTCTAAGCAGTGAGGTTCTGTCCTCTCACTGGTTAGATGCTGAAACGTGATAAGAGTAACCAGCTATATCAGCCATTCTAAAACCTCGCACACCATCAGAGGGTAAGGTCTCTTTTAAAATAGAACTGGTTTAGTTTTTGACTGAAACTGAAGAAGGATGTTGACATGCCTGTTTTATTGTTAAATGGCAAGATCACTTGCCTGAGAACTGGGACACCTCCATACGCAGTGGTGTTGCAAACTCACATCTCCTTCTCAGAAGAATATTCTAACAACTAGATTGGGTACTGAAACTCTGTTCTCATCCTCTTCAGTTGTGAAGGGCTAATTTATTGAAGAAAAAGAAGCATAAAATGCTGAGTCTAGGAGGAGGTTTTTTTGACTATAGCCTTTAAGCATAAATCGTAGTCCCTGGTCTGTTTTATTCTCACTAGACAGTACAGATATGTTGAACTGAAAATTCAGTGCATAAAGAACTAAATGCCCCAGCAGGCTCAGGATCAGCAATGGGGATTTGGGCCCAACCCTGTTGCAGTGTCCCCTGTGGAGTAACCCTCCAGGCAGCTCTCCAGCTGGCATGTGCGCTCTCTGCCAAACTCCTGATAGGAGTTTATTCAGTTTTTAGAATTCCCAAGGTGTACTTGGGTTTCCTGTTGAGAGTTGTAGAACACAGTAAGGAGAAAAAAAAAAAAAATGCAACTACTTAGGTAATGTAGAAGGAAAAGGGCATGCGTTCTAGCTCATTGCAGATACCACTTTGTGTTTTGAAACATCTGATTACCTTCAGGTTAGCATTTTGTCTCAATACTTAGTCTCTGACTGTGTTGGAAAGGATGAGATTTTTTCACTTGTGAATTTATCATAATAAAAATACTGCCTCTACCTCAGTTTTTCTACTCACAAAGTCATACTGCTCTAACCAGCAATGTTAAAAGATACAGGTTTCTGTATAACTAACATTTGTTTTATAATTGTGTCTTCCCATCAGCAATACGTTTTGGACGAATGCCAAGGTCTGAGAAGGCCAAGTTGAAGGCAGAAATTCTGACAGGTGAAAATTATGTAGAAGATTCAGAAATGGCAGATCTTAAATCACTTGCCAAAAGAATTCATGATGCTTACCTGAAAAACTTCAATATGAACAAGGTTAAAGCCAGAATCATCCTTGCAGGGAAAACTAGTAACAATCCAGTAAGTACTTTTGCTGTAACTTTAAAGTAAAGCTGTCAGGTATGTAAGATGATTATAATAATTTGTTCAACTCTTAAGCAAATCTACTAGAAAATAAACATCATGTTAATATAGACAATAAATATGCAAAAAGAATACCTGTAGTAGATCTGGTTGCTTTTAGCCACTATCAGAATAATAGGAAACTGAAGGAAAATCAGGTGATTAACTTGTAAATGGAAGCTTATAATCTTAAATTTCCACAAGGAAAGAGAATTAGTTCTTAATTAAAAGGAAAAAGTGACATCTGAATGTGAATACCTCTTGGTATAGGGGGGGTAAATAGTTCAAAAATAATTTCCTATTTGACAGTGGAAAAATAGATACGTTTTTCTGCCACAAATGCCAGGATAAATACTGTTATCTTTTAAGGTGTACAGGTGCTCTGTATGACTTTTGTTTTAATCACAACAATATTAATGGCAGGAGGGAAAAGAACACTTGAGAGTGTAATTCTTTGTTTACAGTTCTGGCCATTTCCTCACCTGGCCTTCCTGGTCTTTACCTTGAAAGGGAGAAGCAAGCAAGGTTGTGAAGACACGTGTGCTGTAGAGGCTATTTTTCTTTCAGGATAATTTAGCCAAGGTCTACTTAATGCTATCACTTGCTTTTTGTTGTGTAGCTCATGAGATTGTATAACCATTCTAAGGACTGACTTGTTTCACTTTATGCATATTGTTTTAAATTCTGTTGGGATTTATGTTAATTATATGTAGAAGATCAGTCTCTTATTTTACCAACAATTTTAATTTCACTAAAAATTTGCAGGGAAGAGGCTTTACATATGCCATAATAAAAAAAACATGTAACTGTGGGGATAAGTGTTAAAAAATTGTAAGCAAGCTGTCTTTTAAATTATGGAATTTGGCATATTATAGTCTAGGCTAGCCAAGAATACAGGCTTCTACATTAAAAGAGAGACTTATGAGTAATCCCAGTCTTTTTCATTGGATTAAAGAGATGTATAAAATTAAGCACAGGCTTAAAATTTTTGGGGTACAAGCTCACATAAACCTACAGTAAATACCATGCTTTAACACTTTACCAAATAGGTATCTACATAAAGTTCTTTTCAAGCTTGTTACTACATGCGAGAATCATAAGTTACAATATGTATTGTACATGCAAGGGATTGCAGATCATGGCATCCTAATCGTTGTGTTTCTATTTATGCCATCAAGGCTCTTGGATTATAGTCATCCAGTCAACTAGCTAGAGTGGCTTGCATGTGTCTTGGTGAATTTAAATGTAAAAATTAATGAGGAATAAGACCTAGTATGTTATCAACAGGCTGGTTTCTCATTCTTCAATATGCAGGGAAGAGAAGAGGGTTTTAAAGCTATTTTGTCTCTTGGGAAAACAAACATTTTAATTTTCTTTTGACTTTTTAACATAAAATTAGAAAGAAAGATTTGTTGTTAGTAATCCACCTGCTTCTGAGAAGTGCGTTAACAGCTAATTTAGTGAATCCTAATTCGTGTCACCACTATAATTCATCTGGGAATGAACTAGCATTTTTCATCATGGCAAGGTATCATTTTTAAATTTAGCTTCTAAGTCCTTGGCCATACCTATTTTCTGCATAGTGAAATGATGATAAATCGCAAAAAAGATTTACAAGATAGCCTACATCTTTTAAGGGGTTTAGAAATGTGTTCATTGCTTTGCCACTTTCCATTCATATCCACATGCACACAGAAATTTCTGTTCTGAGTGACAGTAAGTATAGAAGTGAGATGGAAAATACAGCTGCCATAAGCATTTAAAAGTGGACAACTGTGGGAAACGATCATGTTTGACAGTTTTCTAAGTGAAATAAGTGAATTCTGTGAGTTTCTAACAGAACACCTGGTGTTCCTCATGATACTTAATCTGAGATGAGCAGAACAGCACAGGGAAGGTGCTTTGCTTAGCATGTACAGAACTAGATTTATTTTCAACTGCCATGACTTTAGTGGGCCAGGGAGCATTGGGTTTTCTTGTTTTCCTTTAGTTCATTGCCCTCTTCAGATACATACCAAAACATTTTTGAATTCTGATTGTTCTTAAGAACATCTGAATACTTTTTCTTATATGATGTTTTAAGAGACTGGCTCATCAGTCTGTAATGAACATACCTCTTTAAGCTACGGGGGTTATGGAAAAGACCATGACCAAGACTGAAATTTTGTGTTGTCAGACATTCGAGTGGGATTTTGGGTTTAGAGATGACTTAGCACTAACTGTAGCTAGAAAGATGGGTTGAATTTCTATGGTAGATCAGCTGGGATATGGTCTATGAAAATCTGGTAATAAAACACAAGAGTAGCAGAAGATTCATGTTCTTATGCAAATATTCCATCCTATATTTAAATTACTGTCTGTATTCCCCCTAGGATACTTCAGGAAAGCATCATGATGTGCTTCAAGTGTAGTTAGTTTAGGAATCGATAGGAGTGTAGGCAGAATAACCTGGACTTCTGGAGAAGGTAATACAAGTCTTTTATGAACCTTCTGGGACTTGCTCTGATATGGATATATGCATACTAAGCACAGTACTTCTGGATCTTCAGTAAAACTACTACATACAACTAGACTAAAGATATGTCATACATATTTACATTTCACTATTTGCATTGTTGTTTGCAGAGCAGACTTATTCTTAGATATTGCAGTTTGTAATTCTGTAATACTTGGTACCTCTATGCAGAAATATGTGAGAACTCATGGTTTATTGATAGTTGAAGACCGATCAGCATGAAAGTTAAAGATTATCAAAATTCCTATTCTTTAGGAAACCAATGATTAATAACCATTATTTTGAAACTGAACTAGTTTTGTTTTTCCTCTGTAGCCATTTGTTATACATGATATGGATACCTTGTGTATGGCAGAGAAAACCCTGGTGGCAAAATTGGTGGCCAATGGTATTCAGAACAAGGAAGCAGAGGTTCGAATCTTCCACTGCTGCCAGTGTACATCTGTAGAGACAGTCACTGAACTTACTGAATTTGCCAAATCTATACCTGGCTTCTCCAGTCTCGACTTGAATGATCAAGTGACACTGTTAAAATATGGAGTTTATGAAGCCATATTTGCCATGTTAGCATCTGTGATGAACAAGGATGGGATGCTAGTCGCCTATGGAAATGGTTTTATAACCCGGGAGTTCCTGAAAAGCCTGAGAAAGCCATTCTGTGATATAATGGAGCCAAAATTTGATTTTGCAATGAAATTCAATGCACTGGAATTGGATGATAGTGATATATCCCTTTTTGTTGCTGCCATCATTTGCTGTGGAGGTAAGCATTGCGTCTTTGTTCTTTAAGGCAGTGAATTTTAATATTCCCGTGAATCAATAATTTTAATGGAAAAGTTTATATATTTCTTGAAGATTCAGTTCTACTGCTAACAATGTCATTCTCCTGTTTAGCATGTTTCATGGAAGATAATGTGTAACTGTTAATAGTCTTGATGCTGTATTTGCCTTTGCAGAATTGTAGATGTGCTTGGAATTACTGTTTAGCCTTACTTGGAGAGGGGTCTAGTTACTCTGTTATTAAAAGTGAGATGTGAAGAGTGTTGGTGCTTTTTTGTTTGGGGTTTGAAAGATTAATTTTTAGTCATGGAATGTTTGGGGTGGAAGGGACCTTAAAGCTCATCCAGTTCCAACCCCCTGCCGTGGGCAGGGACAACATCCACTAGACCAGGTTGTTCAAAGTCCTGTCCAGCCTGGCCTTGAACACTGCCAGGGATGGGGCACCCACAGCTTCTCTGGGCAACCTGTGCCAGGGTCTCATCACCCTCTCTGTTAAAAAAAAAAAAAATAAAAATCAAACCCTTTTTCTAACATCTAATCTAAATCTGCCCTCTGTGAGTTTAAAGCCATTCTTCCTTGTCCTGTCACTACATGCCCTTGTAAAGTCCCTCTCCAGATTTCTTGTAGGTCCCCTTTAGGCACTGGAAGGCAGCACTAAGGTCTCCCTGGAGCCTTCACTTCTCCAGGCTGAAAAAGCCCATCTCTTTCAGCCTGTCTTCATAGCAGAGGTGCTCCAGCCCCCTTATCATCCTCATGGCCTCCTCTGGGCTTGTTCCAACAGGTCCAAGTTCAGGTCCCTAGAGCTGAACGCAGTATTGCAGGTGAGGTCTCACGAGAGCAGAGTAGAGGGGCAAGATCACCTCCTTCACCCAGCGGGTCACACTCCTTTTGATACAGCCCAGGTTATGGTTGGCTTTCTGGGCTGCAAGCGCACACTGAAGGCAGCTCATGTTCAGGTTCTCATCAGCCAACACCCCCAAGTCCTTCTCTACAGAGCTGCTCTCAATCCAGTCTCTGCCCAGTCTGTATTTATGTTTAGGATTACCCCAACCCAGGTGTAGGACTTTGTACTTTGCTTTGTTGAACTTCATGAGGTTGGCTCTGGCCACCTCTCAAGTGTGTCAAGGTCCCTCTGGATGGCATCCCTTCCCTCCAGCATGTCAATTGCACCACACAGCTTGGTGTCATAAGCAAACTTGCTGAGGGTACACCAATCCCACTGTTGTTGTTGCCAACAAAGATATTAAACAGAGAAAAAGAAAATAAAAGATGAAGAAAGTTCCAACAACTGCTCCTGCCTGCCTTTTTTGCATTCTGCCAAACTCATACGGTGTTTTGCTGTCCTGGTTGCATCCTCAGCAATTACAAGGAGAGATAAAACCTTTCAGAAGCTTCATATGCTAGTTTAGTCAGCAAGTTCCCATCAAATCTTGAATTACTTTTGGACAATAAGTTGGTATTTTGACATTTTCAGAAGTGAAGAGAGTTCTTCGAAGGCAAAATGTTTTATTGTGCTTTCCCCCTCTATCCTTCTCCTAGGAACTACCTTAAGTTTTCAAGAAACGTATGTAGTCTGTTACCTCAGACTTCTTACAGAGAAGTTTAATCTGGAAAGTGAAAGCATTACAGGACTAAGTAGCTGAAAATGAGATCATATACCAGAAAGAATGAAACATCCTTAATAGGTGCTTCTCTGCGTCCTGTCAATAACTTGTGCTATGACAGTATACGTACAGGAACCAAGAGTGAAAGCCTGCTATTTATGTCTTGCTATATTGCTACCAAACTTTAAGAACTCTCTATAAATAGCCACATGCTTTTTCCATCCTTAATGTTTGAATTCTGTTATCATGCAGAATATAAAACTGGACGCTTCTGCTGGTTTGGGGGGTGAGAGATGGTGGGGGTTTTTTGCTTTTGTGGCATGAGTTGTATGTAGTATGAAATCTCTCCTCAAATAACTGTTGGCATTGACAAAACTTTGGCAAAAGGGGTAAGGAAGACTACTTCTTTGTTTCTTGTCTTTTTCAGATTCATTTTAAGCCTCACTGCCCTCAGTGCATAATGTAAACATACACTGTAGCCTACAATATAGAACTTATAAAGTAGCTTACTTTAAAGAATAATGATAAAATTATGACATGTATTCTTTTGTTTGTGTCGAGAACAGATCGCCCTGGTCTTGTGAATGTAGGACACATTGAAAAAATGCAGGAGAGCATTGTGCATGTACTGAAACTTCATTTGCAAACCAACCATCCTGATGACACCTTCCTCTTTCCGAAACTTCTCCAAAAAATGGCTGATCTCCGACAGCTTGTCACAGAGCACGCTCAGCTTGTTCAGATAATTAAGAAGACTGAATCTGATGCACATTTACACCCTTTACTACAGGAAATCTACAGGGATATGTATTAAGGATTTTTAGTAATTTTTTCCACAATATTTAAAGACAAGAGCAATACTAATAACAGATGGGAGCAAAACTACTTGCACAGTTATCTGCTGTTCACTCAGCCCAGAGCATGAAAAATCTAAATGCTGGGTAGCTGGAGTGTTACACTTCTTTTGGTTTGGGATCTTTTGTCTTCTTTTGAAAGATTTCTGCAGAAAAGTACTGATCATAGTGCTCATGAAGTGTCTTAAAATGGTTCTTTTACTTGGAAATTTTAAGATTGGTAAGGAATACATATTTGTATAATAAATCAGAATGTCAAGTAACAGAAATGAACAAAATTGTATTTCCTCCTGGCTTAGTCATTTTAGAATTAATATAACAAATCCCACAAATTCTCTGCAGGTATATGCACAATCATAAAGGTTATGCACTTTTGGCTAATGGTAGTTACTGAGAACTAACTAACACTTTTCCTTACAGCTGTCAGTTTAAGTGTATGAAATGCTTGGATATTACTGTATATACACATCTAAAAAATTTGAAAGACCTTTGATTCACTACTGCTTTAATTCCATGAAATGCAGTACAGCATCATATAGTATTACATTGGTATACCTTAGGATTAGCCTAGGTGTATCCTAGTAAGGTTACACCTTAGGACTAGCATGTTGAAAAGATGGTTCTTTTATGAAATAGATTAAAGTCCGAACAGTTATCTAAAATACAGCAGAAATGCTCCATTCAGGTGTTTCTTGAAGAGTAAATGTTGCTAAAGTGATGGAACCCTTTTTTCAAAAGTGTTTTAAGGAAATACAAAAGTGTCCCTGAAGAAAAATGGTATCATACCATGTGTATTTTGGAGAACTTGTAATAGCTCAAGCAGTTTTGGCTTTAAAATGCTATTTTGTATTAGCAAGAGTTTTGGAGAGAGTGAAAACTGATCTTAGCCCAGAGAAAAGAATTTCAACTGCACAGCATTCTAGTGCAGTGATAGCTTGCTCTGAAGATTTGATTGTATAGAAAAGGCACCTTCGTTCTGGACAAGTATATTGGCAGTATAGAGATGTTTGGACCTGTTTACTTTTGTGATGAATACAGTGTTTCATTCTTTCTAATTGTCCACTTAGCTGTATTTCTTTCTGTTCTGTCTTAGGCCTTGTCGATAGAAGTATTAGCTAGATTACTTCACCAAATTTTGTTCTTGTCCATACAGCCACAGTGGATAAGGAGACAATATTACCAAGAACAGCATTTGTAGGTGTAGATTGTGCAATTATGAAAGAGACCACAGTTGAGAGTAAGTTTATCACTGAGAGTGAACTCTGATTTTATAATAGTACTTATTGCTGATGCAAAATAAGCCGTAAGAGGAAACTGCTTGACTTTGCCATTTTGCAGGATCTTTTATCAGAGAGTACTTTTATCAGAGAGTACAAAAGTGCTAGCTGCATGCAAGACACTGTGCTATTTATTTTTCTTTTTCTTTTTAATATGGTGACTTCACATTATTTGTTTCATAACACAAAGATCTCAGGAGCCAATCTTAGCATTTTCGCAATAGCTAAGCTTTCAGTGGCACAGGAGAACACTTTGTACTTGTTTTATTGTAGCACATTTGAGGAGTTCAGAATCTTACACCTTTACTAGAAGAATTAAGTAAGATCAGTGAAGTGAGGACATCACACTATGATTCTCATCTGTTTCCCATTTGTTTCTTTACAGGCCCTCTGGCATGGCTAGATGCTGGATAAATTACAGGTTTAAAAGCAACTTGGTATTTATCCAGGCAATGGTCATTATCAGAGGTTTTAGTGTCAGATGTAAATTAATGTAAAATACTAAAGCATAGGCCTCAAATTTGGTGACCATTTAGGTCAGGATAGACCCAATAAAAGCACCTGCACAAAACTTTCTCCCCTTCCCAGCTGCCAGTGGGCAACAGGAAGAAATAGGCTTTACGTTACAGCTGCTTCTAACACAGAGAAGATTGTTGGTCTTACCAGGAAACAGCAGATGAGAAATGGGTTCTCTTTTGTGGTTTACAGCAGTACAAGGTACGCCCTCAGAAATAGCAAGAGGATTTTAGCAGTGATGCTGCTTTATTCTTCCAGTCAGCCGTGTTTCACTAGGGAACTGGGGGTTTAAGTGTAAGACATTGGGCATTGAAATGATTGATATGCAACATTGCTTACTCCAGAAATTGTCAAAGTATCAGCCATTCTGTGATGGCTCTAATACCCAAGTGTTTTATCTTCTAAAAAAATAAGTATTAGCTGATTTCTTCCCCCCCTGCCCCCCTTCCCAGAGCTTAGATATTTGCAAAGAGCAAATCCCAAAGTCATGTTCTGTAGTTTTGGTGTACAAAAGCTTTTCAAGGAAACCAGGCACAGTCACTGTGTACAAAACCTTTTTATCCTGCTCTTGCTCTCAAAAGTGTCTAAACCAGTTTTCTGAAACTTTTAAAAAACATGGAAGATTTAATAATACTTCAATTCTCATCAAAACTGTAAAGAATTGAAAACAGCAAAATGCAGTGGAAGGCATGATGTTTAGCTGTATGAGCAGCTGTTTGTAACAGGTTCCTATTATCAGCATTAGTAAAGGGTGTAATTTGCATTTTTCCTGTTCCAGATCCATTTTGTTTTGTTAGCTGAAAACCAGCAAGCATTTTTGACTAGTTCCTTGGACATTGAAGTTTGATTTCTGTTTTAAATTAAATTGCAGACCTTTAATGGAAAAAAAATAAAAATGGAAAGAACACATCTCTGAATTACAGAAATATGAACAGGATGTTAACATGGCCTAAAATTCTGGATGGATTCCACTGCCCACACTGCTGCTCTGTGCACTTACCTACAGTCTTTTCAAAGAGTGACACAGGGCAGACAATTCACTTAATGGGCGTTAATGGGCAAAACAAGTTCTGAATTTCTACCTTCTACTTTTAATGAAGTATATTTGCCACTTCAGTAGGTGACTGCAGCGGGCTTTTGCCATTTCAGACTGACCCCATTTGTGTTCATTTCTTTGGAATCTGAACTAGGTTGAAATCTAGAGCCTTCAGCATCTCCACCTTGTACAGGTCATCTAATACTTTAAAATACCCATTCTGTGGAGGCAAATAAAGGGATCAGATTTTAGGATTAAGAAAATATTAAAGATTTACTGGCTTGTTAGGTATAGTTTTAGTCTGATTCTTACCAAGGTAACTTTACTATTGTAGCACTGAAGTGCTCTGGTTAGCAACCAAGATAGATACCCACAAACAGCTTAAGACAAGAGACAGCAGATGGTTAGGGAAAAATCCTAGGAAACAATGGTACGACTTAAGTTCTCAACAAAGCTACAGCTTGCTCATTTTTTAGGGTTGTTTTAAGGGGGTTTATTTATTTATTCGGATGCCCTAGGTACTTTGACCAGGGGGAAGAAAAAAAAACCCAAAGGTTTTATGTCCAGTATTAGGGATATCTGATGTTCCTTTTTATGTCCTCTTAGCTATTTTCTTTAAAGGTCTACCATCTTCAGTGTAACAGCACACAACTGCCACTTAACCCAAAAATCAGTTACTTTGTACCTTTTTAAATTTCTTGAATCCCACTTCTATTTTAAACACAAACTGACAGACAATAGGTAAAAACTTGAAGAAATTGAATCTTTCTTTGCATTTAAAGAAATCTTTTTTATTTATTTGTAATTTCCATGTGCCTTTGTGCTTTGGTTCTAGCCAGCTGCTAGGAAGCTGAAGTGTTGCCAAAGAGTGTATTTTTGCCTGATTTCTGGCCTGCACAGATTTAGGAAATACCAGCAGTTGCACTAAGTCCGTTCTCATGAGAGAGCTAGCACAAGTTTGCATATCAAAGAGCTTATAATAAGCATCTAAACATTTGTTTGTTTATTCAAACTGCTAAAAGCTGGGGAGATTTATGTATCATGGGAGCTGGGTCACATACTATTAAATTGAATTTCTGCCTTAATTTCTAATGGAAAGCCTGAAAGACTTATGCACCATACCAGACAAAGCAGTTGGAGATTACACTGTAGCTGCCTGTACTGCGTTTAAAGAGGAACAATTTCAGCCCTGTCTCTCCTTAACAGCATCCCTCTTACTTGGTTGAAAACCTGCAGCTACATTGAACAAATACATTTGCAGCTGTTCTGATACTGCTTAGGGTCTTACAAATAATGGTCCTTCCCTGAAAGCCCTAATCCTTTAGTAAGTGTTGAAATGTAAGGTGTAGCATGGCATCTGGTGCTTGCTAACATCTCAAGTGCTTTCTTGGTAATCCATTGCATATATATTTTTTTTTTTTTTTTTTTAAATTTAGGTTTAATCAGCTTTATTATCCTTCTTTTACTAAAGATTTAAATTATATGTGGGTTTGATCTAAGGTTATTGATACTGTTATGTATTGTGGGATTTATTGTTTAAATTACTGTAATACCATTTCTTCATGTTTCAATTTGTAAAATACAAGAAGATAATTGCAGGGTATAAACTTTCACTAGATTATATTACAGAGGTGCTTTAAGAAAAATATGTAAATTATTTAATTTAAATATATGTTTCATACTTTATCTTCTGAACCCTTTTGTACAGTGAGGAAAGATGTACTTTTATGGGGCAAGGATAATGGGCCTGAAGTCAAAGATAAACTGCTATTTATTCCTGTCTTTATTAATATACCATTTGTGAAGAAGTATCAGAAATTCTGCAACTTATCAGTGTTTGGTATAAACTGTAACAACATTTCAAAATATGTTTTCACATGGAACATAGACTTCCTTTTTTCAATTTAAGTAAAAGTATGTCTAGGTGAGGAAAAGCTGTAATCCCAAAATCGAGTTAGTATTTTTAATGTTTTAAATCAGGTTGACTGATAGGAACGAGAGTTTCTAGCACAAGATGTTGAAATGCCATTATTGGCTTTTCTATAGGAGCGTTCTCTTGATGATTTTAAGTAGAGACGAAGTCAGAATCTGTTTGTAGGGATTCTATGTCCTGTGATTCAGGTGTGACAGTCTGTGCCTACAGCATTCCTG
>NW_009916122.1:22958-26727 GCF_000696875.1 Nestor notabilis
CTGGAACACTTTTAAGTTACCTTCTAAAGGTATACCTCTTATTTTGCTTTAGTCGAAACATAGCATCTAGTACAAGCACAGTATATTGTGAATGTTCCAGCAGTGATTTATACTTAGTGCATTTTATACAAATAAAATAGATAGTATTTTATTTCCCCGAATTGCTGCAACTTGCAATTTTCACTTGCTCAGTGTCACCATGCAGGTATATTGCCTACTAAGATGTTTGTGTCATAATTGTGAATGCTCTGCTGGACTTTGTGGTAACCTACAGCTACTTCTTTTCTGAATTTCATAGGCAGCAATGAAAAAAAACCCTGTAAAAGGTACTAACAGATGTCACATTACACTGTAAATACGTGATACAAATTCATTGTTAACTAAACCCATCCTAGGGCAAGGGTGTTTCCTCTTTTGTTTTCTCTAATGTGCTTACAGGGGTTTTTTTTGTGCTTCTGAAGCTGTTCTGTTTTGTTTTTCTTAAACACCTTTATTGTGTTTGTCGATATTGTCAGATTCCATTGCAAGGATGTTTCAAAAGAGAATTTCTATTGCAAGGACCTGAATTTCAGATGAGTTGCCTCTGCCATGGGCATAGGCTGAATACACAAAAGAGATTAATCTGATTACAGGCTGGGCCTTAAATAAGGACTGCAAGATCAAGCATGATGTACTTAAAATTGGTTTTGAGTATTTTGGTATGTTTTCTCAGGTTGGATACACAGGTACAGTAATCCCTGTTGTGGAAGACACCAGACAGCCTTATGATTAATGCAAGACATTTCCTGGCATTCTTTACACTTGAAAGGAAAGAAAAATGGCATTATGGGAAAACACAAACCAACCGCACTGTTGGCAACGTGCAAGTAGTCCATCCTACACATACTGCGTAGGAGTGCAGTGTAATCATTCAAAATGTGTTTGTGCTGTGCAGCATCAGAAGGTTACCAAACCTTCTGGTGGATGATTCATATGCAGATAACCATGCAGAGCGCTGTTCAAATCCATGCTTCATTACCTCTGGCACATTGGGATACTCTAGGTGTAATTTGCCACACGGTAGCGTAGGGTTGCCTTTGTGGAGACAAGGTGCCTTTGCCCTCCTCTTTGTAAGAGTTGTTTGCAGTGCCCTGCATGTATTCAAGTATCTGCAGGCACTCGCCAGCACTGCTGCTCGCCCGTGGGTCACTGAGAAGCCTGCTGCAGCTCTTCTACTGCTGCCACTTGTGCAGACAGTGGGAGGGAGCTGCTTCTGATCAAATCAGTCCCCTGGGAAATGAATCCTGGGGAATAGGTGGGTATGTGAAGCCATGGCTCCGACTCAGTAGGCACAAGTACTTTCCTCTGGTTTCTGGAACATATATGGCTTTAGTTGTTTCTTTAGTCATAACAAATCTAATCAACATTTTGATATTATGGATTTTAACAAGAATGCCCCTCTGTTTGACTGTTTGACAAAGTCTGGTTTATCGGCTTCGCAGGTGAGCTGTTTCATGTTACTCCTGCTATTTCACAGCTTTTGCAAACAATGGCTCTGAATTTTCTTTAGGAATGTAACACAACAGTTTAATTACAACATGATGTTAAAACCCTTTATCACGTCTTAAATGGTCTGTTATCTGATAGGACACAAAAAAGCACATTTTTGTTAAGGTTGCCAAACCCTAATTACTGCAGCTAACAAGTGTTTAATTAAATCAAGATATCAATATTAAAGATTAAAAAAAAAAAAAACCCAACAAAATCCAGATCACTGTTTCCAGTCACCTCTGGTTTTAGGTTTTGGGTATGTTTTATGACAGTAAATACAGAACCTACAAAGAGCAGCCATTTCTTGCAGGGAGTAGTCAGACCTAATTCTCATGGAATGCTTGTTTCCCAGTAAAATACCACTAATTAAAGCCCAGTTCCCAAGTTTCTTTCTGTCAGAACAATGCAAATGACGTTTTCAAGAAAGAATGGAAGCCCTGGTCTTGTAGGGATTTGTGGGAAAGACTTGCACTTGTGAATGTAAAAATGACACATGGTTAAATATGATGATGCATTCTCAAATGTTACCAGCCTACTGATCTAGGATGACACAAACTTGAACTAAAAATTTTTCTTCTTTTTTACGTTCTGATTTTTTTCTGTCTCCTTTAAAAACAAGAGGTTGAATTCATAGTGTTTGTATAGAGACGGGTAGGAACCTATGTGCTTTAAAAGAGTAACCCTTTAAGACTGAATGTAAACACAGTTAATTTGAAATATGGATTTGCCTTAATGGTTTTAAAAAAAAATAAACTATTTTTAAAAGTGAATTTAATTACTTGTGCTGATCTTTTATTTCTAGGAAGGTAATTCACTGTAATGTCATGGGTTTGAGACAGACACACTGTTTACCATCTGATGGATGCCTCTTACAAATTATCCAAAGCAGCTGGCAAGTCTTAACCAGGTCCCTCATTCAGTGTCCATGCCTGCATGAGTAACTTCTATGCACACAAAAGTAGTTGTGTTCTGTGCCCTCCTACAACCACTTGTGATCTCACCTGATAGCTTGTGTAAATGTTTGCAGTTGGGACCTGGGGACGGTGACACCAGTCACTCCTTCTGCGACAGTACCCACGGCACCAATGGGTGTTTTGTGCTGCTCTGCTGCAATTAAGAACTTGAATAGTTTTACCTTAACCTGATTTGCCTTCATTTGGTATACAAAGCCCTGCTTCAGAAAACTCTCAGCTGCTTAACTTTATACCAGAGAATAATCGTGCTCATTTTCAGTAGTGAACAAGAGTGGATAAGCAACCTTTGTTGGGATTGGTGCCAAGATTGTTTTGGGTTAGCATCAAGTATCTGTTAACAAATTGTATTAAGTAAGTTTGCTACATAATAAGATGTGTGTATTGCAAGGACATTTTGAAGGCATCTTTAAAGTGCTGATGCTTGCAGATTTACTGTTAGACACACCTTGTAAATTAGGAATGTGTGTGCAACATGCATACATACATTGCACACATGATACATTTATTATTTCAGCAGTTTTCTGCTGACCCACAGGTCTGCTGTGTCCCTCCATTCTCATTGACTGTACGACCAGTTTAAGACATCTGTTCAATTTTTTGCCCAGAGAAGCTGTGGCTGCCCCATCCCTGGCAGTGTTCAAGGCCAGGCTGGACAGGGCTTGGAGCAACCTAGTCTAGTGAAAGGTGTCCCTGCTAGTGGCCGGGGATTAGAACTGGATGAGCTTTAAGGCCCTTTCCAACCCAAACCATTCTATGACTATATAAATCCACAAACACTGAATCCTCTTTTCCACGTAGTGTGGCATGGTAACTGATTTCACAAGCATGGCTTCAATTAAATGGGTTGGGAGGATGTGTCGCAGATTACTGTTTTCCTTCAAGAATCTGGGGATTTATTAAGCTGGTAAAAGAATGCCAAAGCAAATATTGCAGCAGAAGATAAAAAAATCACATTTCTTCCTCAGCTGTGCTCAGCACTGAAGTCCTTATTTTTGAGCAGCAGAAAGTACTTGGAGAACCTGATGAGATCAAATTGTAAAGGCTGGTCTTATCTTGGAGAGTAGGCCTCATAGCTGGTAAACTGGGCATGATGGCATTTGGTCCATGAAATCCCACATATACCAGAATTATGATAAAGAGACCATAATGCTTATGTTCAGTGGGAATATGAGAATGCAGAATACCTAAGTTTTAATAGCTGGCACAGATGACAATCCTTTGTCATTCCAGGAAACACCAAGTTGCACGTAGGTCAGCATTCTTTC
>NW_009916122.1:26758-27480 GCF_000696875.1 Nestor notabilis
GACCAGAGGTGACAGAACGTATCTGATGGCCCTGGGCTACTGAACCCACTTTGTGGTACTTGCTGGAAGTGTGCTTTTTTCACCTAAAAGGCATGCAGAATCACGTAACTGTGAAGCAAAGGTATCCTTAACTTGGCTTTTCCTACTGTACTCAAGATAGATAAATGAGCTGAACTGGGCCAAAGTAAAAATCCTGCAGTTACGGATTCTGTTACCTTTTAACACTGTCTACTCCCCCTCCATCATTAAGCTGTGCATCAACTTAGTAAGTACTTAAAGGCAGGGTGGTTTCTTAGGACTTTAAATGATTCTTGTATCGTAGCAGGATGGCAAAGAAAGATGATTATAAATGAGTTAGTTAACTGCATTTTTCTTTAAGGGCACAGATAAGGTTGAACAGGAGGCAGCATAGCTGAGAGACACAAGATCCTTCCCAGCACATTAGTGGGTGCATCTCCCACTGCCAAGACAGATTGGGCGTCATAAAACCAAAAGGCACATTCTCATTTTCATGGGAACTGTGCTAGCCAGGCCTTTAAAACCTATTTTCAAGCTGAGAGTTAAGATGCAACCTGTTGTTGCAAATATTGTGAAATACAGGAAATAAAATGTTTTACTAAAACCATTAAACATAAAATGTTTACTAAACCATTTGCTGGTATAAACATATTATGTGATCTTATGATCTTATTATGCGCCCTCAGCAAGTTTGCCGACGACAC
>NW_009916123.1:0-5327 GCF_000696875.1 Nestor notabilis
GGACTTTCTCAGTCTCATGTTCTGCCAAGGATGAGAGGAAGCCAGGAAACAGAGACAGGACACCTGACCCAAACGGACCAAAGAGGTATTCCATACCACAGCACATCATGCCCAGGATAGAAACTGGGAAGAGTTACCAGGAAGGCCCACATTGCTGCTTGGATCGGGCTGGGTATCAATGGGGCAGGTGGTGAGCAATTGTATTCTCTCCCCTTGTTATTTCCCTTGTCAGTATTATTATTGGTGCTAGCAGCAGCATTTGTATTATACCTTAGTTACTGGAGTGCTCTTATCTCAACCTGTGGGAGTTACATTCTTTTCATTCTCATCCCCATCCCTCTGGGAGCAGGGGGAGGAAGAAGTAGGGGAGTGAGAGAGCAGCTACATGGTTCCTAGTTACTGGATGAGCTTAACCCACAACACGCTTCTTTTGATGCAGCCCAGGATACGGTTGGCTTTCTGGGCTGCAAGCACACACTGCCCGCTCATGTCAAGCTTTTCATCCACCACCACCCCCAAGTCCTTCTCCACAGGGCTGCTCTGAATCTCTTCTTCACTCACCCTGAAGTTGTGCCAACCCAACTGTAGGCCCTTGCACTTGGCGTGGTTAAACTTCATGAGGTTGGCATCAGCCCACCTCACGAGCGTGTCCAGGTCCCTCTGGATGGCATCCCTGTCCTCCAGCATATCAAATGAACCACACAGCTTGCTGTCGTCGGCAAACTTGCTGAGGGCGCGCTCAATCCCACTGTCCATGTCGCCGACCAAGATGTTGAACAAGACAGGTCCCAGTACTGATCCCTGAGGGACACCACTCGTTTCCGTTTCCCAGATGGACATTGAGCCGTTTACACATCTCCTTGTGCGCAGCCATGCAGCCAGTTCTTTTTCCACTGAGCAGTCTATCCATCCAATTGATGTCTCTCCAATTTAGAGACAAAGAGGTCGTGTGGGACAGTGTTGAACGCTTTGTACAAGTCCAAGTAGATGACGTCAACTTGTCCATCAGTTCTGTAGCCCCGTCATAGAAGGCCATAGAAGGCAGGATTTCCCCTTAGTGGAACCATGCTGGCTGTCACCAACTGCCTCGTTGTTTTTCATGTGCCTTAGCATTCTTTCCAGGAGAATCTGCTCCAGGATTTTGCCAGGCACAGAGGGGAGGCTGACTGGTCGTAGTTCCCCGGGTGTTCCACCTTTCCCTTCTTGAAAATGGGGGTTATATTTCCCTTCTTCCAGTCATCAGGAAATTCACCTGACTGCCATGATTTTTCAAATATGATGGACAATGGCTTAGCAACTTCATCCGCCAGCTCCTTCAGGATCGGCAGATGTGTTTCATCAGGTCCCATGGACTTGTGCACGTTCAGGTTCTTAAGACGGTCTCGAACCTGATCCTCTCCTACAGTGGGCCTAAGGTCTTCATTCTCATAGTCCCTGCATCTGCCTTCCAAGACCTGGGTGGTGTGGTCAGAACATTTGCTAGTGAAGACAGAGGCAAAGAAGTCATTAAGAACTTCAGCCTTCTCCAAATCCAGGGTAGCCAGTTGTCCCGATAGCTTCCGGAGAGGCCCCATGTTGTCCCTAGTCTGTCTTTCATTTGCTATGTACCTATGATAGGTGCAAGAATAAACAGGTTTTCTAATAGTGGCTATATTTCCATATCAGAATAGACTCACGAGTTTTCAATATTATTATTTAATATTAACAAGAAAATAGTATCTTTATTCCAATTAAATAAAAATGCTACCACTGAATGAATGTTGCATTTATTCATAAGATATTAAATACGAGTCACCAGATGGTGCTGTAACACCTAATTTTATGAAGTCCTTTGTCTGAAGAAACAGGCTCTCTTCAGCCACAGGAAAAGCTACATTTTTTTGTAGTTCAGCAATTCACTTCATTTTAGGGAGAGCTCTTGCAAACAACTAAAATATGTATTTTCTAGCTTGGTTTCATTCACCAATCACTTTGTGAGATAAGTAAATTTTATGTGTTTGGGCTGAGAATGCTAAAACAGATGAATATTCTGTGTACAATGTGTCTCTGTCAGAAGAAAAGTAGGTGGTGTAAAGTTAAAACCTTAGGAACATAAGGTAAACTGCTAATCTAATTTTCAAGACTGGCTATCCCTTGGCAGGAGACTAGCAGTTTGGCCATGATGTATTTAAAAAAAATAAAATAAAAAATTGAAAAAAGTCTTCTTTCATCCTTGTGTAGTTATACAGCAAAGAAAACTTCCTAATTGGAGCACTTCAGCACCAGTTTTGGATTCTTGTAAAAGGAACATTGAAACCTGCAATGAATTACATAGGCTTCTGAATTTACAGTATATGTATCTTCACATATTTTAATCTATGGATCTACATGGATTCAAACATAACACAAAACTGTCTGTAAGTGGGTATTTTACATCTGAGGTATTTTCACTTCAGACACCAATTGCCCAGTACCAATGATACATGCTGTTATGATTGGGGCTGCTTTGACCAGTAAGAAAACTTGCTTTTTTTTCAGTCCATAACTTTTAAAAAGATTACAGGCTTACTTGTAAGTAAAAAGGAGATTGACATATGATCCAGTTATTGACCTTAAAACCATGTAGGCTTTATACATCTCCCCTGTAAATACAGCCAGGGATTATTTGTTTAGATCTCTTCATCTATTTCTACATCTCAAGTGAAAATTCCAGTAGTGGTTCCTCCCACAGTTCTTCAGTAGCCAAAATACACTGAAAAGGAGTAAGAAAAGGAACTACGGAACAATATATTATCTGAAACCAAAAGGAGAACTTGTGTTTTCATTCACCACTGGAAGACCTGAGTTCTTGGATATTAAATATTTTGGAATTAGTTCTCTAAGATGGAATTCACCTCAAAACATATCCTAGTAAGTCTAAGCCTAGGCTCACTCTATGCTTTAAACACTGTTGTGGTGTTTTAGCCGGTAACTCAGAACCAAGCAGCTGCTCACTCACTCCTGCTCTTTTCCCCTGCCCCACTCCTGGAGGGATGGGGAGGAGAATCGAAAGAATGTAAATCCAATGGGCTGAGATAAGAACAGTCCAGAAACTAAGGTATAATACAAAACTACTGCTACTACCACCAATAATAATAATGATAAGGGAAATAACAAGGGGAGAGAATACAATTGCTCACCACCTGCTCACCGATACCCAATCCAAGCAGCAATGTGGGCCTTCCTGGTAACTCTTCCCAGTTTCTATCCTGGGCATGATGTGCTATGGTACGGAATACCCCTTTGGCTAGTTTGGGTCAGGAGTCCTGTCTCTGCTTCCTCCTGGCTTCTTGTGCCCCTCCTCACTGGCAGAGTAGGAGACTGAAAGTCCTTGATTGGATTAAACACTACTGAGCAACAACTAAAAGCATCAGCATGTTATCAGTGTTGTTCTCAAGCTAAAGTCAAAGCCACAGCACTGCACCAGCTACTAAGAAGGAGAAAAATGACTGCTACAGCTGAACCCAGGACAAACACACAGTCAGACAAAAGTTTAGTACCTGACATATCTCTTTATTCCTTCATTCTATCTCCTTCTTTGAATGGAAACAGCTAAAGATGTTTTTTTCTGTCACTGTGAGACAAAAATAGTAATGATGAACTTGGCATTAAGGAGCTGCAAAGATGGAGCAATACCACACATGCGAACATTCAGAATGAATCTGATCACTTAAATGCAGAAGTACAACTGTCATGCTGAATTACTACAAATAAAACATGATTGATTGATTATACCCTGTCATAAGAGGTTCCCTCAGAGCAAAGGAATTAATTTAGATAAATACAAGGTAGTAATACACTTAGGAAAATGTAATATCAATGGAATGTACAAAACTGGTAAGTTCTGGTTAGGAAATTGATAGCATTGCAGACCTCTTAGCTCCATGATACTGCACAAAATGTTTTCTGTATATAAATAGACGGCTCGTGCAACAGAGAAGTAATATAGTCCTCGTGACATTTAACACTGAAGTAAATTTTGTGATTATCATCTCAAAATTTGGTAAGAGTAAAAAACAATAAAAAGAATTAAAAAAATACACACTCCTCCTAAACTTATAACCCGGGATACATGAATGCCCTTTTATATCAATCAGAAAAAGATGACAAAGCAAAAATATATTGTATACTGACTGAGATATAATACATGTCTCTAAATGAGTTAAGGAATAATCTAAGCATTACAAATCACTAAGAAGATTAGTTTGAAACAGTCTACAAAGTGCAAGAACATATGCTTGAGACTCCAACTAATTCTCTGAGTAATTCCCAATTTGGGTACAATTTGCTAGAGAAGACACAACACTAGAGGCCCAACTACAAAGAATTTGACTGCAGAAATAAAAAATACCAAATTGGTTCAATTTGCAGTACTTTTTCCTGTCTTTCTTAATATCCTTTACAGAATGTCATTACTATTTGTGTAATGTAATTGTCGAGGTGAGTATCTCCCGAGAGGGCACTTTCAACACTGGAGCGGGGGGAAGCACAGTGTCCAGGACCCTTAGTTCGGAGCGGCAAGAGCCACTGAGGGACCCTCAAGTCCTCGACAAGACTTGGCCAGGAGCCAGCAGCTCAGCTGACGAGAGCAGCTGACCCACAGGGGGCGGAGCCAGGAGTGACAGCACCAGCCCTCGGTGGGTAAAAACCCACCCCAGGGGAGTGTGAGCGACTGGGGTGTGTGTCATGGCAGTTTGCGCAGGCGGGATGGGGAGCACTCGCCTCAGGACCATGGTCCACTCTGGGACCTCTGCTCTGGCTGCCTCAGTGGTGGCCAGTGTAGGCACCCAGACAGAGCTGATGAGAGGGGAGGCTGCAGTGTAGAGCTTGGGGTGTAGAAAGTGCTTCGACTGGTCTCTGGAGACGAGGGTGCACAGTCAGCAGGGCTGCACTTGGTGCACCCTGGTGGAGGTCCTTCTGCAGCAGGGGCTGAGCTGCGGGAGGCTGTTGGTAAGCTAAAAGGGAAGATGAGAGGAAGCTGGGCTGCTTGCTCCAGGCCCAAACCATGCAAAGGCCACAAGCGTCTATCATTGCTCATACAGGAAAGAAGGAGGGCATTAACGTAGGAAGCTGGGAACTAGTAACAAAAAAAAAACCCAACCAAAAAAAGAAGGAAGAGGACAATTAACAACAAGGGGCTTCCTCCTAGATCTGATGTCCCCACCCAGAACCACTTTGCACATCTGCAAGGAGCTAAGGAGGAAACAAACACCGCACCAAAAGAACAACCAGCTGATGCACCAGTGAAGAGGATCACTACTGGTGCCTCCAGAAAACAGTGGCGGATCATAGTAGCAGGGGACACCACT
>NW_009916123.1:5394-6844 GCF_000696875.1 Nestor notabilis
CTGCCAGGGTTTTTACTGAGAGGCTGCCTGGTCTACTAAGTCCTGCCAACTATTACCGTCTTCTAGTGGTCCATGTGGGTGCTGGCGATATAGAGAGCAGTAGCCTGAACATTAAGAAGGACTAGAGAGCCCTGAGAGAGGTGGTTAGGGGCTCTGGAGCTCAGCTGGTTTTTTTATCAATTGTCCAGGAAAAAGAAGAGTACCTTAAAAAAGCTAGGTGCATTTGGCAGGCTAATAAATGGTTAGAATGGTGGTGCCACAGTCAGGGTGTTGGCTATTTAGAACATGAGACTCGAGCAGTAGCCTGAACATTAAGAAGGACTAGAGAGCCCTGAGAGAGGTGGTTAGGGGCTCTGGAGCTCAGCTGGTTTTTTTATCAATTGTCCAGGAAAAAGAAGAGTACCTTAAAAAAGCTAGGTGCATTTGGCAGGCTAATAAATGGTTAGAATGGTGGTGCCACAGTCAGGGTGTTGGCTATTTAGAACATGAGACTCAATTTGGGAGTCCAGGTCTACTGGAGGCTGGTGAAGCTGGTTTGACAAGGGGAAGAGTTGTTTTGGTAGGAGACTTGCCAGGCTGGTCAAGAAAGCTTTAAACTAGATATGTTGGGGGAGGGGGGCATTGATCCATCCCAACACTCCTGGTCAATTACCAGCACCTATAATAAGTGCTCTGAGCAACGCCGAGATACTTCAGCTGCTCCAGCCATTGAGTCAGCTTCATTTGGAGCTCAGCCCAGATGCTTCTGTACAAACACCCAGAGTATGGGAAACAAACAAGAGGAATTAGAGATGTGTGCAAGGCTACACGAATATGACGTCATCGGTACAACAGCAACAGATTCCTGGGACTGGAGTGTTGGAATGGAAGGTTACTGGCTCTTTTTAGAAAAGGTAGGCCTGGCAGACGGGGTGATGGAGTTGCTATTTATGTCAGTGATAGGCTGGAGAGTATGGAACTCTGTCTGTGGACAGGTGATCAGTCAACAGAGAGTTTGTGGTTCAGGGTCAAAGGGAGAACAGCGATGGGGGACATTACTGTGGGGATCTGTTACAGACAGCCCGATCAAGAGGACTCTGTGGATGAAGCGCTCTATAGACAGGTAGGAGCAGCCTCACGTTCGCAGACCCCTGTCCTCATGAGGGGCTTCAGCTATCCTGATATCCATTGGAGGGACGGTATGGCCCAGCACAAGCAATCCAGGAGGTTCCTCAATTGTGTGGAAGACAACTTCCTCTTGCAAGTAATAGAGGAGTTGACAAAGACCTCATGCTCACCAACAGGGAGGGGCTGGTGAGGAATGTGATACTCCAGGGCAGCCTTGACTGTAGTGACCATGAGACGGTCAAGTTTGAAATCCTTGGGGCAGTGAAAAAAGCGTGTAGCAAGCTCACTGCCCTGGATTTCAAGAGACCAAAATTTGGCCTTTCAGGAACCTGCTTAGTAAGGA
>NW_009916124.1:0-5508 GCF_000696875.1 Nestor notabilis
GACCTCGGAGCGGACCTTCGGCCTCGGAGCGACCCTGAACGCTCTGACTTGGGTTAGAAACTGGCCGGGGCCCCGAAAGCAGAGGGCTGGTTTCCAGCCCGGTGGTGGGTACACGTGCCGGGGGCTTGGAGCATCCCTGACTGTTAACTCATGGAGCGGGTGTAAAACGGCATCGCTGGGGCGTGGGAAGCAGAGCCCAAGGGAGAACGTGGGGAATGTTAAAAGTAAACGAACAGAACGCTTGTTTTCATAGATTTTGTGTTTGAGAAACGCACACTAACCAAGGGTGCGTGCGCTCAGAGAAATGCTACATGCCACGCAAGTTCTTACCTCGCCTTTGCTTATTTAAGACTTAAGTCACTACAAGTAGTTTGTTGAGCACATCTGCCCACAGCACAGCTGGTGGGGAGCAGCTCTGGGGGGTATGACAGATGAATTGTACAGTCTTTTATTATCCTGAAAGTATTTAACAGAGTTCTGTATTCTTATGGGAAAGGTTAAACTTTTAAAGAATTTCTGGACCCAACTGCAATTTGCACATAACTCAGAGTTGTGGGTCATTAGTGGTGAAGCTGTAAGAAATAAAAGGACTTTAACCAAATCAGAGCACACCTTTAAAGCTTTCAAAGTGCTCTAGGTCATTGTCTTGCTGTTTAGAGATCTTAAAGTTAGCACCAATGTGCAATGGTCTATACATTTTGTTTAAGATGTTCCTGCAGGTGCTTAAGGGTCTCCTGTTCCCTAACACATGCTTATTCCAGTTGGTTTCAGTCCTAGTTAGGGTAGCAGAAAGGAAAAGAGTATTTTGAAACAGAGCAGCTAGATTAAAAACATAGACGTGATAAATCCCCATCAAAGTTACCATTTATTGTATTGGATAGTTGAGAAATATGCAGTGTTAAGTTGTAAAACCTTTGGAATAAAAAGGTTCCACGTTCAAGGACTTGTGCTTAACTGAGCAGATATTTTGAACAATTTGATCTTGCTATGATTTTTCCAACTTTTTTTATATTTAATGGAATGGTTGAGATCCTTTTCCTACTTGAAACAGACACTCAGACTGATTTATCAAGAGTGTATTTTTAATTCCGGTGGTGTTCATGCAGGTTCAGAGCTGCAAAAGGCCTAGAGAGGGATGTTTGATCCATTCTCTATCTCTTTCTTGAGGGATGTTTAGGAGAGGCCATAATGAGCTGTTTGAGCCAAACAAGATGGCACATGATAGAGGTGTCTGGAGCAGTGAGTGGTTGTAAAGAGATTAAAGCAAGGTTAGCTTGTCATGTTTTGTCATAATAAAAGATCAAGGAGATGTTAAGTTGAAATGCAGTTTAATTAAAATTTATAGACACTGAATACAGTTTTCCAGAGCAAATAATGAAGCGATTGTCTCTTTGTTGTGAGGTATATTAGTATGATTTCTAGCTGGATTTAGGAAAAGTGGTTAGTGTTATCTGGTTAATGAGAACACACTTCAGTGTGCTTTTGTTTTTTTTCCCCTCAATATATATGGATAAACTTAACCTGTGGACAGATGTTCTGGATCAGAATATGAATACAGCGATGAGATAAAGGGAAAGGTCTGAACACAGTGAGAAAGCCACAAATATGCATTTGTGATGAGGGTGTGTTAGGAGCATGTAGTTTCTCATAACTGCTCTCCTTTTAGAAATGCAGCTACCCCGCAGTTTGGAATCCATCTCGCAGATTGAATTGGGGCCAGTAACTTCTCCTCTGAATTGCATTCCTGTGTGCGCGTCAGGATGGTTGTGGTTTAGTGATACCAGACTTGTAAGTTTGTTAGTGATGATCCCTGTGGTGTTCTGGAAATGCAGAGGTCACGAAAGCAAGAGAGTGGGGTGGTCCCGGGAGTAATGGGGGTTTCTAACATACAAACTTCAGTTAAAGTGGAAGAGTCTTAGCGTACTGATTAAAACACACTTGCCTGTTCTTAAAAGTGAAGTTCTATTTGAAACCCCAGTGAATCACAATGCAGCTTATGGTAGTGCAATTTTCAATGGTACAGTTTGTCCCATTCTTTGGAGAGATGGAGTTATGTCATCAGTTGTCCCCATGCGTGTTAAAGTTTTGGCTTGTGTGGCCATCTCAGTTAAAATTTTTGTTTCCAAATTCCTCTAAAAATGTTAAGCAAAGCTAAAAGCACTCAAACCTAAGGTGACATGGCAATACAGCCAAAGGGAGAGTCATAAATTTAATATTTGAGTTATTTCTTTTCATTTATGTGTGGCTTGGGAAAGGGAATATTTTTCTTTGAGTATCTGTGTACTTTATCTTCCAGTTTTTGCTCTTGCAGTGTGGTTTCATGAGCAGTACGAATTCCCACTTGCTGAGTTCAAGCAGTCTTGTCCTCTGTCTGTTCCTTACTGCTCTGTGCATGCCAACTTTTGTGGCCATGTAGAGAGTTGGGTTGGGGAACTGGTCGTATTAAAATGAAATCTGCTCTTCCCCTGTTCCTTCTCAACAAGAACAAAAAGGAAAAAGGGAAATGTTCATTATCAACTAGGTGAGTATCCTTGTCGTGTTTGCTGTGGGTCTTTGTGAATGGCTTGTGCTGACTCAAGGAAAGGACATGTGGAAACTAGCAGTGGGGAAGGGTGGGACAGCTTTCAGCAGCAGTGCCAGCTTATATTGGCTTAAAATGATAGTGAAACCATACTTAAAGTTGCAGGCTTCTGGAATATGAGTGATTACAGCTGCTAGAAATAAACAAAATAGGAAGTCTTGATTCCAAGGCCGGTTGCTGAAGCTTGTCTCCACAGCTCCTGAGAAACTGACTTGTGCTAAGGACTAAAACCTGTCTTTTTATGTTTAAGCAGTTTTTTTATCCTTTGTAACCATTGCAGAAGTATGATATCTCCTAACAAGAAAATAGACATACACAAAAATGTACGCATTTTTGAATGTTGAAAATCTTTAGAATGTAATGGGTTTAAGTCCCATCTTTATGTAACTTACTGCCCTATTTGAAATAAAACACCCCCAAATGTGCATACAAGTTAGTAATGTAGTAAAAAAATCACTAGAGCATAAAACCTAAAACCTTGAGGCTAGTTCTATGGTTGAATATCATACACACCATTCAGATGTAGCATAGTTAGCTATTCATTGTCAACAGCCAGAGCTGAGAAACTGTGATTAAAGCAGTTCATCAAGTGTCAGGTACTAAAGCCAAATTGATTAAATGTGTGATTAATTTAGCAAATACATTCATTTTGAACAATTACAAAGTAACGTGTGTGTATTAATAAAGTTGTGCTTTTTAAATGCAGCATGTGCAACCAGAACTTTTTATTCATCATCTTCCCCCTCTGATTTTTTTTTTTTTTTTTTTTTTACATAGCTGAGTAACTGTAAAACTGTGAGACTTTCTGGAACTTGGAAGCATCAAGAAAAATGTTTGTAGTCTCCTAAATAACTCTTTTGCCCTAAAAATGTCATATAGTCAAAACTCAATTTTCCTCCGTGCTGAAATGTTATATGACAGTAATCTACTTGTATTTACTAAGAATTGTTGGTACAACACGTGGTTTGGGGTGACTGTTTTTTTTTCTTTTCCTACCAGAACTTTTTTCTTTCCATGATCCAAGGAATAACTCTGGTAATTGAATTATCAAAGAGGGATGGAACAGATGCTTTATAAAAACAGGAAGAATCTGCTTTCAGTTTTGAACTTTAGACTAGTACTAGTGGTTTTTAGGAATACAAATAATACTTGGCTTCTTCTTGTAATAATACTTAACTGCTTTCTGTAGCTCGCAGGAGGTGGTGTGCTGGACAAGCAGTGCTGAGAGATGGACTGCATGCACCTGCCTGTTGCAGTTCTGCCAGCTGACCCAAGCACCTTCTGACTTAAATCAAGAAACTGATTAAATTCTATGTCAGCCCTATAAATGTCCATTTCTACTTTGTATCTTACTAGTTTATTAGCTTTAAAAACAAAAGTATAGAAAACATTGCTTTAAGATAATTATATGTGGTGCTGGGATAAGGAGGAGGATTTTGAATTCACAGCTTTCCACACTGTAATTTGAATATTCTGGTGACAGAGCTGTCTTAACAGACCCCTTTCCCTCCCATCTGTTCTCACCCATGTACTGTTCTCCGCATTGTGCCAAAACAATTGCTTTTTGTGGTGGCAAGATGAATGGGATTGGGAAACCAATCTAGAATGAGTATTCTATGCTTCTGATGGGATTTTTCTAACACTGTTCTCCCTCATCTTGTTTAATGTGCAGTGGCACAAGTGGTGATATGAGGGCAAGAAAAAGAGGTATCAAGGACTGGGATTAGATGGTGGAGGAGGTAGCAGAGAAGGTAGAACTGAGAAACTGACTTTGCCGTGGAAAGAAATGCTCCTCATGTTGTGCCTTCTGTTGCATTTGCTGTGCCTGTGCTCTTGTGCTGCTACGAGGAAGGCTAGGCTTCCTGCCTGGGCTGTTTTTTGGGGGATAGATGAGGAAATCCATGTTTGGAGCTTGGGAAACTGGGCAGGATACAGGAGCACCTCCCCTGCTGCAGGTGTGAATGGAACATAGGCTCTTCCGTGCTTGCCTGGAGAGTATCTGTAGTGTAAATGTGTGGTGTGGATCAAAGAGTAAAGGGATTAAGAGGAATTAAGTAAACTTTTTCTTTTGTTCTAAGACTAGTTGATTTTTTTCATTGTCAATTTTACTCGTTTTGGATACTTTACATCTATGAAAGTTAAGATGTTTTATTTTCCTGTTGGAGAATCTCCATATATTGCCCAATCTTCTTCTGCCATATAAATTTAGATGTTCGAAGAAACCATGATTTGAGAAAATATATTTCAATCCCATGGAAAGATTTGAATATTGCAGTGAGGAACTGGAATTTGACTTGAGTTAGTGAGATCTTGGCATCAGCACGGCCAGTGTCAAAGTAGTGTGTTTGCGGCGATGGTTTCACCCTTGTGGTGAAATGGGCTCTGCTGCTTTGTCAGCCGCGCTGCTCCTGTTGAAGCCTCTGGGCCATGAATGTGGGGTTCCCTGCAATCAGAGGTGTTTGGTCCAAGCTTCTTCCACTTGTGAAGTTAAATGGGTAGGTTTTATTATGTTGTCTTCTACTTCAGCAATGTTGGAGAGTTTTCAGGGACCTGGAGTTTAGAAAACTGTTTTAAGTTACTGTGTGGTTATTTCTGATCATGGATGTGGTTTAGGGGAAGATGCTGTTTCCCAATACTTCCCACCCATTTTAGTCTATTTTCGCTCATCACATCCTTCTTTGATGCCAGGTTATGCCACTTGGCATCCCTTACATTATATCACTCAGCACCATTACACCTGACGTTTTTGTTTTGTTTTGGAAAGTTCTTTGTGCACTTTTGACGCTTAGCAGAGATCTGAGAATCTTTAGGATGTGAAAATATGGGAGTCAAGAGTACATGTGCTTCAGTTAGTTCAGGATTGTGCTTCAGCATATTTGAAATCCATTATAGCTGCTCCTAAGGGGAATCCACAGGGAACTGCTGTA
>NW_009916124.1:5539-38943 GCF_000696875.1 Nestor notabilis
AGGTAGAATTTTTTTATCTGATGTTTCCCAGATTGTAGGTTAAGATTTTTCCATTTTTATAAACCATCTGATTTTTATTTTCAAGTTTTCAACAGTTACCTTTTTGGGGTCTGTTGGCTAAAAATGATTGTCAGACTGGAGCTTGGATCTGATTTTTGCACTGATATGTATGCTGCTTAGTTTTATGTGGAATTGTATTTCTTTTGAGTTGGAGAAAACAAAAGAGAAATAATGCTTTTATGCAAAAAGGCAATGGCCTGAACTCATTTTAAAGTGTAGATAATGCTGGTAAACCCTAGAGGGAGTTGATAAGTGTCCAAAGTGCAGGTGAAGTAAGGCATGTGGTCATGTCTCTGCAGTTTATCACGTTTGTTATCTTCTCTGGGTTTATGTAAAGAGTAAACTTATGAGGTTGAGTATTCAAACAAGTTTTGGCTTTCTCATCTGCAAGTACAGCAATTATTTTAGGAACTGACTGAAATGAACTCTTGGATCTAACTTTGAACTGTGGTGTAAGAGCAGATTCTGATTGGCACGCAATGAAATCTTAGGTACCTGCTATTTCCAAAAGCGTGCAGTGCTTTAGCAGTGTTTGATGTAAATGCTCAGAATCAGTTACATTATGTTACGAACTTGTGTAGTTCCGTGTGATCTGTATAGTAAGTATCATCAGCTGGACTAAGAGGAATGTTTTCACCGTTTACTAAACAAACTCTGAAGAATTGTTCTCCAGTTCCCTCAATTACTTGTCCCTCCAGTACTTGGAAAGGTAACCTTACGGAGTTTATAAAACTAATGCAGTATGCCAAAGTAATGCAAAGTTTTGATGCTAAAAGCTGATCTGAGTTGCTGTGAAGTTCAGGTTGTTTGGCAAACAAAGGGAAGCTGGACAGCAGTTCCTTTTAACGCCCAGACAAGGTGAAGTATATGGGAAAGATAAAGACAGTAATAAAAAGTTTTCAAGTGTTGGAGTTCCACTCCCGTTCAGAAAATTTGATGTTACAAGCCAGTTGTTTCAGTCTCTCATTGTCTACAGGCCTGTGTTTTTTTGTATGTATTCACTCAGCAGAAGAATCTAAGTTTTGATAGTTGCAGAGTTCAGTAGCTTCTATTAACTGTGACAGTTTCTGTTGTCTTCTGCTGGGGGAACATGACCTACTAATGGGACTGCTAACTGGTAGTGGTCATGCAAACTGCTTTGTGAATTGGGGCAGGAAGATGGGAGTTTTAAGTGCCAATCTGCCTCTGTTAAAACTACATTCCGCTTCCTTCCGTGCTTCTCCTGGGAGAGTGTTGATGGAAGCAGCCGCTCCTCGTGAGCTGTAGGCAGTAGTGGAGCTCATGTCGAGCAGCATTGCACATCTACACGGTTGAGTAACATGAATACCACTATTAAAATGTGTTTCACAATTCAATACGTCTGCCTTTACAGTGAGGTTCTTTTGTGTGTATGTGTATATACATTTAACTATCACCATGGCAGGAGGTTGGAACTACGTGATCTTTAAGGTCCCTTCCAACTGAAACCATTCCATGATATTGTGATCTGGGGTGCTACAGGAGTATCTAGAATCTTACTTGGTTCTTTTTTGACTCTTGATTAATTTTTGGATTCAGCAAGAAATTCCATAGTCCATTTGTATATTTGGTGAAGAAATATTTCTTGTCTCCCATTTAAAGTTTATTCTCTCTTCGGTTTAGTATTAGGAATGAGGAGGTCTCCTAGTTTAAAGTATTTGAGCATATTTTTCATTCCTTAGGAGGAAAAAAAGAAGTGGCTTAGCTTAGAATATATATTCTTATTAAAGCAGATTTACCAAGTAACTTATAATTACAGTTCCTTATAGTCTTGGTTATATCTCACAAGTAAATGCTACAGACCCTAGACTTCTGATTTAGGTTAAACTTCTGAAAACAGTCAGATGTCCCAGTTGTCCAAGGGATGGGAGGGAAGCAGGGTGAATACTTCTGGAGGCAGTGCCAGCTTTCAGTCACACAGTTGATGAGGTTGGTAGGGACCTCTTGAGATCAACTAATCCATACCATCTCTTCAAGCTGTGCCAGCTGGAGTGGTTTGCCTGGAACCACATCCACTTGGTTTTTGACTGTCTTCATGGATGGAGGCTCCATGGGCAACCATGGATGGAGACTCCAGAGACAACCTCTCTGGCAACCTGTGCCGGTGTTTGGCTACCTTCACAGTTAAAATAATGAAGGTGAAGTTTAATGTGTTTTATTTGGCGCCCATTGCCTTTTGTCCAGTCAGTGGGTACTGCTGAGAAGAACCCCTTATTCCCTCCCATTGGGTGTTTCTACATGTGGATAAGATTCCCCTGTGCCTTTTCTTCTCCAGGCTGAACAGTCCCAGCTCTCTCAGCCTCTCCTTGTGTGAAAGGTGCTCCAGGCCCTTCATCTTTGTATCCTAAATGCATGTCAGTTTGTGAGTTCTGAATAGCTTTTACTGTTGTTGGGATGCTTGTGAGTTTCCATATCAGAGAATGTCATGTCTAGTGTTATGCTGCAGTCGTTTTCTGATTGTGACACTGTTGGGTTTTTCTTCTTGAATATAGTGTTTCATTTTCCTGTACATTGAGGTTTTGTATCCTGCTATCAGCGTTGCTGAGGATATCTGCAAGGTTCAGAGCCTACTAGGAGATGTGGCTTCCATGTGCTCCCTTAAGAAAGGGGGTTACACATATTTATCAAGAGCAGTCACTTTGAAAGTGACTTTCTGGGCATTTCTGGAGCTTGGCACTCCAGGCATACTCAGCAGGTTCTAACAGTTTTAAACTCCTGTCTGCATTTGTTAGAATCACAGAATGGTTTAGGTTGGAAAGGACCTTACGATCATCCAGTTCCAACTCCCCTACCGTGGGCAGGGATGCCTCACACTAGACCATGTCGCCCAAGGCTCTGTCCAACCTGGCCTTGAGCAATGTCAGGGATGGGGCAGCCACAGCTTCTCTGGGCACCCTGTGCCAGCGCCTCAGCACCCTTACAGTAAAGATGAGTGCCATACCACCCTCATCCAACCTGAACTTCCCCTGTTTAAGTTTGAACCCATAATAGATAGTGATAAGTGAAGAAGAACTTCCATCTTCTCTTGTCTGTGAGTTTATTTGAGTGTGATCAGTGCCCTTCCTTAGCCTGTGTGCAGATATAATCTGGGAGTAAATCTTACTTTGTTTTTCTTTTAGGGCATCTGAATTCTAGACAGGGCCATCTGCCTTGCGCTGAAACTTGAACCACACCTGGAATGGAGTTGCTCTTTAATCAGATGGGGGAAAAAAAGGTTTCTTATTTTGTGGTCTGAAAGGATTCAGTTTAAGCTTCCATAATTCAGTTATTTGCTGCCACTTAAGTGAAAAAGGTTCTTTTGGAGGTGTGGTAGCAAGAAATGGATTATATTGTTTAGAGTACCCCTTGCTGTGCAGGTATTTCAATACATTATACAACAGCAAAAGAATTAATTTAGGAAGATTACTACCATTCTGTACCTGATCTGAGGAGTCTACAGGCTTTATTTGTACTGCATTCAGGTTTTAGATGTAAAGGAAAGACAGATGAAGTACCCTGGGTGTTTGCAATGAACACTTCATATAATTGGATACTAGTTTTCTTGTTGAAGAAACTTCAAGTACAATTTTTTTCTCTCCCCTTAGAAGGCCAGTAAGAAAAGACAATCAGACTGAAGAGATCTTTTAACAGCATATGACTTCTGAGAAGCTGGTTGTAGCAGCCTATAATAGATCAGTTTCTTGGGGAGCAGGGTGGGATAGTCTTAGGGAATTGGAATCCGCTGTAGGAGGTAGGCTGTATCCATCCAGATGTGGTCTTCATCTGCACACTTGCTATTTATCCCCATGAACTCTAACCCTCAGAGGATTTGCCTTCTGTTACGTTGTCCTTCCTTGAATTGGTGTCAAGGTTTAACATAGACAAGGTCTTGCATGATTTAACTGGAGAGACCAAACTGAAGAAGATTTAAATGAAGAGGAGAGGAGTAAGAAGCCAGGAGTGGTATAGCACAGATAAATAGGCTGTCCTTATTTATTATTTTTCATGGCTTCAGAGATAATGGGCACCCAATGCAATGTCCTAGCAGCAATTTAAAACAAAAGATGGTGTTGTGATTTGAGCCCAGCCAGTAACTCAGAACCACGCAGCTGCTCGCTCACTCCCCTCCTTCTTCCACTCTGCTCCTGGAGGGATGGGGAGAAGAATAGAAAGGATGTAAAATCCCACAGGTTGAGGTAAGAACAGTCCAGTAACTAAGGTATAATACAAAACTCCTCTTGCTACCACCAGTAATAATAATGCTAAGGGAAATAACAAGGGGAGAGAATATGAAACTAAAAGGGGAAAAGGAAAAGAAAACGGCAAACACAAATGATGCTCAATACAATTGCTCAGTACCTGCCAACCAATACCCAGCCCAACCCAAGCAGTAATCGGTCCCTTCCAGGTAACTCGCCCCAGTTTCTATACTGGGCATGACGTGCTGTGGTATGGAATACCCCTTTGGCCAGTTTGGGTCAGGTGTCCGTCTCTGCTTCCTCCCGGCTTCCCATGCCCTTCCGCTCTGTCAGAGTGTGACACTGAGGAAGTCCTTGATCAGAGTAAGCATTACTTAGCAACAACTAAAAGCATGGTGTTATTAGCGCTGTTCTCAGGCTGAAAGTCAAAAACACAGCCCTCCGCCAGCTACTAAGAAGGAGAAAAATGACTCTTAGAGCCAAACCCAGGACAGATGGATTTGTTTTTCTTTTTCTTCTTTTCTGTACACCACTTGGTTGTGAAAACAGTTGACAAATGTTTTGAGTGGTAAAAAGATAAATGGTTCAAGAAACTGTTAGATTTGTAAAGGATATATCTATTTAGGGAAACCTGTAAACTAGGGACTTAACCTACAGTAGGGCTGTTCTCAAGCCATTCTCCACCCAGCCTGTATTTGTGCTTGGGATTGCCCTGACTCAGGTGCAGGACCTTGGACTTGGCCTTGTTGAACTCCATGAAGTTTATGTGGTCCCACCTCTCCAGCCTGCCCAGATCCCTCTGGATCCCATCCTTTCCCTCCAGTATGTTGGCTGCACCACACAGCTCGACGTCGTCAGCAAATTTGCTGAGTGTTGCTCGACCCCACTGTCCATGTCTCTGACAAGGATATTAAACAGCATGCGCCCCATCAGTTGCATCTCTATTTATAATGTAGCCTAAGGGAGGCGTGATGTGTATCAGCAGCACTGCTTGTCAGAGAGAACAGAGGGCTCCTAGATGCAGAGTCTGAGATGGAACTGTAGCACCTTGGGCTTACTTTGAACAAATGCTGTCCATAACACTGCTACTCTGCTATAGCATTTTGTTTTTTTAAAAAGGATTTTATTTATAATCTTTTATTATTATTTTTTTCCCGTTTTGTCTTTTTTTTTTTTTTCCCCACCCTTTTTTTTTTTCCTACCAGTTTCTGGCATTAGTGTGTTCAGAGTAGCTGCTGTAGTGCTAAATGTGACAGAAAGCTGAGCAGGCAATCTGGGACTCGTGTGCCACGCTCTGAGGTGCCATGTGACTGCACGAAATGTGTGTGAAGCATTCAGGCTGTCTTTCATTACTTCAGTGTTCTTTAACATTGATGCAGGTTTACCTCCTAATCTGGGATCTTGCAATAGGAGCAAGAGAAGTTGGTGAGATACAAGAGTCTTGGGCTCCATCACTTGGACACAACTTCTGTGTGCCTTATTAGGCAGCTTATTAGAAGCGGTGTTACAGGTGTCAGGCTGTAAACAGATGTCAGGCTTTAAGCAGAGCTTTTAGCTGTGCTGAGGAGTATTGTTTGTTAAACATCATGCTTGTTTTTAGAAATGGTGTTTATCATCAATCATAGTACTTGAATTAGCAATAGAAACCAAAATGATGGTAGAAAGTATAAATATTCCTCAGTTTTGGGGATGAGAAAATGCCTTTCAATGTCAGTATCTTACTAAAATGAGTAAAGGGAGGGAGGTGTGAAGATGGTTTGCAAGCTCAAGATGCTAGACATTATGCTATGGCATGTCAGGTCTCATGAACGTAGCCTCTGCACCCAGATTTATAATAAAATCATGAATCCAAGAGATGGCTGCAGTGTATTGAAAGCCTGAATAACTATGTTTTTGTGCTTTGGGTTAAATACCGTGGTGTTCAGAAGAAAAAAATGCATATATTTTTCATTGCTGCTGTTACATTTTTTGTTCCACAGCAAATGTAAGGGATGGCAAAAATAACTCCATGGGGAAAAAATGTGCAAACCTGAAAGGGCTGAGAAAAACCATTTCAAGACATCGGTAAACTGAGGGTTAGGTGGACTCCTCTGTGCCGCCAAACTTGGATGGTGCTTGCACCTAAGGAATGAGCATAACTGTGTTTCTGGTGAAGTTTGATTCTGAAAACAATACTGATGTTTTAACATGGTTGATAAATAGCTAATAATGATACTCCTTGGTCATACTGTATTTGGATTTCTTTGAGTATTTGAGAAATTAAGTCTTTGTGGTGCCAGCTGGGAAGAAGTTGGGAAGAAAACCAACTCTCCTTAAAATTCAGTGTAGTGTAGAGTCATAAGTAACAAAATGCCATTGTTACAGCAACTGTATCTAGCAGTGTTGTATGGGAAAATGAGATGGTTCGAATTCCTGAATTGAATTTTCATACCTATCATATTTGGATTCTTTCCAAACATAAGCTTAGTTCAGTTTCCTGCATGCTATCAGATTAAAATATGGCAACATTGAATTTACTGTTTCTAATTCTTATGGCATTGTGAATGGATTGATTTTTTTTTATTTTTTCTTTTAAATTTTTACCTTTTTTTTTTTTTTTTTTTTTTTCCCCCCTTTTTTTTTTTTTTTTTTTTTTTTTTTTTTTTTTAGTGTCTTCCTGTGATCATAATTTCTTCTTTCACTTGTTGGAATGGAGTTCCCCGTATTTTTTCCCCTCCCATTTTGGGTTGTTTGAGAGAAACGTCATCTTTAAATGCTACTCCTTATATGTGATTAAAGCATTTCAGAAATGTTGCAGAAGGGTTGAACTTCATTGGAGCAGTACCCTGTTGTGTGCATGTGCATGCAGTACTCTCCAGTAAGTCATTACCGGTCCATTTCTTGAAGTAACAATTACTAAATAATGATGTTCTGTTTTTCGGAGGTGTGTAGAATTGGATGCAAACAAGACATAGGATTTATACTGCCTGTCTACATTTATAAAAGTACTCTTTGAGCTGTGAATGGGGATGACTGAAACACAGCCAGGAAAGCTTTATTTGATATTTGGATGAATGCCATAAATAGAATTCAGCTAACACATGCCTTTGTCAGTTGTTGAAATTCAACTTTAAAAGGATTAATTTCTCAACTCTATCCTGCTGTGCAGAATCCTGAATATTGAGATTAACAGCTTTTCTGAAGGCTAGTGGAATACTGCAGTAGATGGTTTTGTTCAGTTGTGAATTGCTTGCAAAATTACCTTTCTAATACTAGCAATTTTTGGTACTCATACTTTAAAAGAAAAATATGCAAGAAACAAAATTTAGGTTTAATTTTTAAGTACAAGAAATAATGATATTACAGCTGTAATAAAACTTTAATGACTTTAGTTAATAATAATTACTGATCATTTTTCTTTAAAATAGAAGTGGCTGTCTTGCAGCAAGCTCTTCTCTCTCTTTGCTAACACACTATAATGTACATTTCAGTTTTGGAGGAGCAGCATTTGCAGGCAAGATTTGGGTTTTACAGTGTCTGTTTCTACATCATCAACAGAGACTGCTGGGATCCTCTGCTGATCCTTCTTAGTGGAGCTGCACTACCATAAACTTTTTAATCATGAAGTTTTCTATTGTGGGAAGAACCATAGCATCTGCCTTTCCCTATGTGCTCATGAGTTGTGTTGATTTAGGGTTTGCTGCTTTTGTCTGAAGCCAGAGGGAACTGGAAGGAAGATTTTCTGTTTGGCTGGGTAAAACATCCTTGTATACACTGCAGTTTCTTTGAAAACCTGCCACTGTTGCTGTAGCAGCAATATAATTCTGCCAGCAGTGATAATAACACGAGCACTGGCAGGAAGACTTGCTCCCAGTCTTTTACTGCTTTACCATCTGCAGATGCTCTGAACATAATGTGGCAGATGAGAGGAAGGGAATAGTACTCTCTAATTGTTTCCACTGGCCTCCCTTTAGAGGTGCTACTTAAAGGAAAGCACCAGTACAATGTCAGGAAGCATGCCAAGTGTCTTCACACCTCCATTTGAGAGCTGTGTGAAAAATAGTGTTCTGGGTAGTGCTGGAGAGCTTGTTCAGTGTACCTTAGTGCCTACAGGAACAGAAGGCAGTAGACTTTACATATTTTTAGATACATAGTTAATTTGAACAGAGTCCTGTGTTTAACCACATCATTCTGAGATATGCTTGAAGACATGAAATAAAGACATTGTTTTAGTAAGTGTTGCCTAGCAGATTGAGCACTGGATAAGATCAGTTGGACTGTGTCCTGCTGCTGGCTGGCAGGGGAGTCTGGAGAGTTACGTTCTTCTTGCAGCTCATGTTCTGCATTTGCGAAAATAGGAGTAATCAGGCTGACAACTTTGCAAAATATTTGAAGGTACCTGCACCAAGACTATTAAGTAGTCTTTTGTTGAGCATCATCCAGCTGTTCTATGATTCTATGAATTACAGTCTTTTTCTTGCTCTTTGGCTTTTTTGCCATGCAGATATCATGCACAAGTATCTTTATGGTGTAGTGGGACTTAGCAGAGTTGGGTTTATGGTTGGACTCAATGATTTTAAAAGTCTTTCTCAACATAAATGATTCTATGGTTCTTTGAATAGTTGCTGTTTTTTATCTCTTTTTATGTATGCTCAGGTAAGGTCTTCCCTTCTTGCTCTGTATGAAATTCAAACCTGCCTTCAGGTCTATTTGCCTCATTTTCACTACTGCTAAGCAAGCTTATGTTAAGTCTACTGAAGCTGTAAAGATGTTAGGCAGTACAGAGGCCGTGATAGTCTGTAGTGTATCATAAATCCTCTTTTAACAGATACAGAACAAAAGCTGACTTTCTCTTTGTCGTCTACTCTTTTCTTTCAAATCTTTCTTGTAACTTTATAATATAATATCTTTGCTGTACCTTAAGCAGAGCTGCCATTGCCTGCAGTTGTGGGTGAGTCTCATTTATGCAAGTGAGACTTTGCATCTCCTGTGGAGTACTTGAAAAAAGTCAACCAAACTAAATAGAAAGAGGAAAAAAACTGCACAAACCCAAACTCCCAACAGCAATGCAACCACCATGCTAGAGTAGAAAGTACTTTAGTGGTCACAGATTCATCTGGCCTGTGCCTTTCTCAGGCTGTTTCTGTTCTGGTTTTATGCACTAGTCGTCTGTCTGTTGGTTTACTAGGTGCCTTTATCAACTCTCAAAGCTTCCTCTGTTGAGCTTCTTACTGACTCCTGGTTATTGCTTTGGCTTCCTGTCTGTGCAGTCCCTGTTTGGTTCACGATACCAGCCCCCGTACTGGCATGCCATCTTATGGGGTACCAAAGTACTCTGCTGCCTATGTACAAATTCGGTTTCATTTGCACAAAGGTATAGGTATGCATTCTCAGTGTAGCTGTAGTAATGTTTTGTCTTGTTAACTCGGAGATAAGAAAGCATTAGACTGTCTATATTTTCACTGCAGGATTTACTCCAGTGGATCCTGATGTTACTTCTCCCAGTTTACCCTAGATGGAGTGAGAGCAGTCACTGTGCCGTGAAGGATGGAGTATCCGTGCCTGTTATACTTAAAGGTGGCCTAAGTTTTCTGAAACGTATCCTTCATTCTCTGTGCTGCAATAACCAAACCTGTTCAATAAATGCTTTTTCTGGGTTCTGTGGGGGAACCTGCTTGTCTTTGGTGGGTGTATGGAGGGAGCTGTGGGGAGGACTGAGAACTGGAGGGGCTCATCAGCCACCTTTTACAGGTTCTTCCTGGCAGGCAAAATAGTTGCTTCAAAGTATTCCCACACCAAGCTTTTGTATACAGAAAAATCCATGAGGGTCACATCACACTAACATTTAGCAACAAAGCGAGGCTTTCATTAGATGTTGAATGCTTAGAGCTGATGTAACACTCTTCTTGTTCCCCCCATCATTCTTTAAAAACTCTTTGTGAACTAAGCTATTGTGGTGAAATTGGTGGCATACAATCAATTCAACCATTAAACTGTATTGTTTATCATAGACACTGGATTTCTGAGTAGAGTAGAACTTGAAGTTAAATAAACAAACCTCAGGGTCTTCTGGCACATTAAGAGGACTGGATTTTTCAGGTGTAGAATAGATTTTGGGTTTAGCATCTCTTGCCCACAGAAGTTTCTGAAAGATACTTAGCTTCACATTCAGTTTTATTGAAATGCAGCTACCTTTGGAGTGAGGAGTGACAGTCAGGCCCTTAGTTGACTTTTGGAATGTTGGTAATACAGGTTTAGCCCCAAATTCTGTCTTTAAATAAGCTGATTGGCATCACAGAATCTGTATACATGTGTGTATGAGTACTCTGAACCTGATTAGTGTGCTTAGCATCATTATTTTTTCTTTTAGAGAGTTTTTCTTAATTTGCTGAGCATGTGTGCTCCACTTTCCTTACCTACCTCCTGTGCAGGAGAGGCTACATTCAGGTTCATGTATTTCTAATTGACTTATAATCTTTGTTCCATATAAACAACTCTCTTTGCCTGCTTGCTTGGTTGTTTTTTTGTTCAGCTTAGAGTACATCATTAGAAGAGATTTCTGCTTAGACGCTGCCAACTGATTAGAAGAGTACACCAAGGTTTTTTCTTAATCTCTGGTATGACTGTCATGTGCTGCAGCAAGGAAATGGCCTTGGAAGAAGCAGCCAAATCTGTACGGGTATTAAAACATGTTGAGTATCAGTGGAGATGAAGTGCACAGTGTCCAGTGCAGGGAGCTTATTAAAAGACAAGGATTAACTTTGCTGTTCTTCATAAGGTCATGGAAGTGGCGAGGTATTTCTAGGATGTACATACCGTTAGAGGCAAAAGCCACCATTTACAAGTGGAAAATACCCTGTCTCTGCCTCTACTGCAGACAATTTGTCTGGTTCTCATCACCACCTGTTTATTGATTGTGCTCTCTCACATGGTTGTCTTCTGAGCAGGAAGGTGGTCATTACCTTTTAGCCTAGGGTTGGGGATAAAAAGGGTGCTGCTGAAAGAGCCCCCAGCATTAGAGGGAGTGAAGTCACAGGAGCAGACCACCATGGTGGAACAGACAGATGGTGGGTGGGCTAAGGGTGAGCCAGGGAGTTGGGATTGAGGTAGGAGCTGGAGCTGTAGCCAGGTTAAATGATGTCTGACATCTTTGTTGTTAAGAGGAACACTGCAGCAAAAAAAGGGATTTTCTACATTATGATCAGAAACTGATTTAGAGGCCATTATGTGCAGTGGAAGGGTGGCTTCAGCTAAAGGCAGAAGCGATACTTGCTTCCTGGCTTCCTTTTTTTGTGTTCTTAACTGTGTGTTGTCAGAAATAACTTGCCAACTTTTCCCCAGTAGTTCAAGTTTAACTGGTTATTCCACTGAAATTGGTAACTTGAACTGCCCCAAAACAGGGGATAGGGCGAATTGCATGCCTAGAAAGCAGATATGACTGTTCTGCTGCATATTGCTCTCTTGGTTCTGTAGCAGGAGTCTCTGCACTTGTAGCAGTCTGGAGAAGATGACCTTTTCAGATGGTGATATCGGTCTCTCTCTACGTTAGTTATGACCTCATTTGCTAGCAGGTCAGGGCAGAGTTCTGCATCACATTCGTAATTTGGCTTCCATGTGTGGAAGTTCAGGATGGCCTGGCCTTGCTCCTGGTACAGAAGAGCAAAGCGCAGGGAAATCGTTGGTCTATATAAGCTCATTCCGTAATGTTTAAGGTGCTCAGTGGTACTGGCAAAATAAGGATGCCGGCATTCATCATGGATGAGCCTGCTGTTGCTTTTTAACATTGGAAATGGGTATTCTCTGCTGTTTAACGTATCTTCTGTGTACCAGGTGCTGAGTTACAAGAAGAAGCTCTTTGGTCAACCAAGCAAAAGGATCTCAGTTAAATTTGCTGATAGGCTAAGAAAGCCTCACTAAAGTTTGAGAACAGACAAGTCCTTGTGTAACATCACACACTAGTCCTAGCAGTGCGAGTTAATGAGGCACTAAATTACTAGAAATTGCAGTTCTTAGTCTGTACAGCTGAAATTCCTGTGTAGCTGCAACGGCAAAGTCATTCAAGATTCAGTAAAGGTGAGTAGCTGCAGAAAAGTTTTGCAAAGGCTGCATGTGGTAAATACTGGATCCATATGTGTTTGATTTGCTGAGTTACAGCTGAACTGATTATTTGCAACTACTTTCATTAGCTATTTTGGGGAAACTGCTTCTCTTCCCTCTTCTGCCTTCTGTCCTCTTGAAGTGACAACATCTATTTCTGTTTCGGTGTTAAACTTACGTTGTTGAACAAGAGACCTTTTACTTGAAAGTGGTTTCTGTTGTGACCATAAAAGGTCATTCTAAAATGAGAATTCCTGTTTTTCATTACAAGGGAGAGCCCTCTCCGTGGTGGGAATACGTATGTTTTGGAAAAAGTGGGTCTTTCTTTGGGAAGTGTCCAAAGCTGGTGACTTCTCACAGAATCCTAGAGTTGTCTTAGCACTCCTAGGCAGGAAGCAGTTGTGTTCCTTTGCTCCCATAAGCTTAAAAATGCTATGTTCCCAAGAATAAAGTTTAAACAGAATCACAGTTTCTTAACTTATAAGGAGGCATCTAATGTTGCTGGGTCACAAGCCATGGTGTGTTTCTGAAAGGTCCTTTGATACTGTGGTGATGAGAATGGTTTAAAAATGTCAGCGTAGCGTTTTCTGTTGGTGGTGATGGGGGAAGGCTGGTGTATTTAGATTTTGCTGTAAGCCCAGATGCCTGTCACTTAGCTGGGTTCACCTGTGTATAGGAATCTAAAAACATTCTTACAAAAGGGGCAACTGTCTGTGCGCGATGAGGTGAAGAGAGTAAAATAGGAAGAGAAGGAGTGCTTACAAATGTGAGCTTGCCATCATGAACCACCAGCATTTGTGCAGTCATAGAATCCAAACTGGTCTGTGTTGAAAGGGACTTTAAAGCTCCTCGAGTGCCAACCCCTGCCCCGGGCAGGGACACCTTCCACTAGAGCAGGTTGCTCCAAGCCCCTGTGTCCAACCTGGCCTTGAACACTGCCAGGGATGAGGCAGCCACAGCTTCCCTCTGCCAGCACGTCAGCACCCTCACAGGGAAGGCCTTCTGCCTTATATCATCAACACAAATCTTTCCTGTTTAAGTTCGAACCTACTGAGATCAGATCAGCTTCACCCACTGTTCCCTACTTTCTCTGAGTTATTTTGCCTAAATCTTTCCGAGGCCTCTCCTCTCTCCTCCTCAAAGACAGAGCTCCTGTCACCATCTGCTGGGGCTGATCCAGACATGTGTTGACCCAGGATGTTTTTGTGCTGACTGATGGTGATGCATATAGCCCTTTCACAGCTAGCTTTTGTTCAGTTCTTTCAATTTAAAGTGACCTGATTTCAGCTGTGTGCAGCAGTTTATATGAGGTGAGCATCCCTTCTAGGAGTGTTGTATATCCTTCTGTGTATCTTCAGGTTTTGTTGCTGCTCTTGCAGCTCTTTGAGAAGAGTACTGGGGATACCTTTCACTGGAGACAGAATGCTGGTTTCATTCCCATTGATAGCTAGGTGTGCTGGAATGCTGCTATTTGGCTTGGGTGCACTGTTTTTCATGTGCTGCAAAACCAAGCAAGTCTGGTATCATATTACTTGATTATTTTTAATTAATATTTCAATCCTGAACGCTGACAAAACCTTATCTTCCCCTGACTGAAATTTGGCTTTGTTGGCTATTGACCTAATTGTTCTGCTCAGTATAGCCATGTGAAATGCAGCTTTCTGAACTGTCAGTGTAACTGGCAGGAAGATCAAAGTTACAAGCAGCTGATCTCAGATAAGAGATTATAAGGATAGGATAATCGGATAAAGGGCAGTTGAAGAAATTTGACACTGAAAATACTTGCTGTAAATCTGCCTCTCCCCATGTGTCCTTGATTTCAGTAGTAGAATTTGCAAAGCCTGGGCTCATCTAGTTAGTTCAGTTGAGGTATTTTGACGAAAGGTATGAGATTTGGAAGTTTATTGTAAATAGGGTGTCTAATAATTTATTACATAAATGCAAGTGAAGGTGCAGGTGAAGGTTTGTATGTGGAAATGAGTGTGTGTGACTTAGCTCATCATTAGTAGCTTTTTGTATTGTTCGTGTGTTAATCTTGTTTAAATATATATATCCTGAAAACAAATAAAAAAAGTAAAAACTTATTTTATATATCCTGAAACACATGTTTCTTTCTTCCTGTACTGTGAAAAAAAGTGTATTTAGAGGAGATGTTGGGTATAAATGGAGCTACTACTAGCAAAAATAACCCAGAAACTTGAGGTCAACTAATGTATTTATCAAGAGGATTTGAAATGAGCAATAAGTTACAAGATACCTTGTGCTGTCACTGACTGAAATTTGACTCGTTGATTTGACACAGTGCTAAAAACACTCCTGCTAAACCCAGGATTTTGTCTACGTATATTTTTTTCTTGTTAATCAGATAGAAATACATAATGATGCTGAGTTTTTACTTCTGCCTTCAAATGTAATGCTGCATTTACATATGTCTTTTATTTCTTTGTATTTTCCACCTGAATAACCATAAAATTATAGCAGATAATTTCATATACTCAATGTTCCTGTGTGTACACATGTGTGTAAAACATGGTGATGAATGTAAGCTGATCAATAGGAGCTTTAGCTATTTAAATACAGTATTCGGTGTGGAGGGAAACTATATCCTCTGAGGAAGAATTAGTTTCCTTGCAACAACTCTAATCTTTCTGGAATTTGTCAGTTTTTGCTTTAATGCTATTTATAGTGCAGCATATATAAACACTGGGCTGTGTTTAGGTGAAAACACAAAAGTTTCATTTGAAGTCTGGTGTGTGCAGAGCAGGTTTATTGCAGCAAGCTCTCTTAAAGATACCCAAACAATTTCAGATTCCTCAGAGAAGTGTTGAAGTGATAGTTCCTAATAATCCAGTGCACTAAATACATGTTTTAGACTATGAAGCTACCTCTGTTCTAATGAAAATCATGAGGTTTTTTTTTTTTTTTTTTTTGTTTTGTTTTTTTTTTTTTTTCCCCTTGAAGTTTCGATTTGACCTTAAACTTCAGCCATGTGTTCATAGATTTCAGACTGGTTTGTGTTGGAAGGGACCTTAAAGCTCCTCCAGTGCCAACCCCTTGCCATGGGCAGGGACACCTTCCACTAGAGCAGGTTGCTCCAAGCCCCTGTGTCCAACCTGGCCTTGAACACTGCCAGGGATGGGGCAGCCACAGCTTCCCTGGGCACCCTGTGCCAGCGCCTCAGCACCCTCACAGGGAAGAGCTTAAGATCTCATTTCCATCTCCTCTCTGGCAGGTTAAAGCCATTCCCCCTTGTTCTGTCCCTACAGTGAGGTGAGTGAGTTTCTTAGATGGCTTAGCAGGAAGAATTTGTTGCAGACTGCACTTTGAGCTAAGATCACTCTTTGTCAACAGAGCTGATTGGGCATAATTTTCCATACAGGAGGTTGTGGCAGATACCTCGGGTGGCAATTACAGTACAGCAGCTGCTCCAGCACTGAACATCTGATTCTGGCTGGTTCTTCAACAGAAGCAAGCCTGGATTTTACTAACCTCCTATAGGCAGTAGCACCAGTGCCACCCAGAATGCTGGTGCTCATTTACAAGGGATTGGTGTCTGGAGCTGTTGTATAAACTGCTAGCTGCAGGGGCAATAATACTTTGAGGTGCAGGGATGTCAAGTAGGGAAGCACCCTTCATGTCATAACTGTATTTTTCTTCATCTGGCATTTGTGCTTTTTTTTACTAGGACAAAGTCTGAACCTTCCACTCTTCAGTCTGTTGAACTGATACTCATCTTGAAAAAAACTTGCAGTTCACCAGAAACCAGAACCACACACACCTTCTGGTTTCCAAATGCCACATTTTATTTCAAGTATTTTTTGACGTTTTGAGGCCAGTGGCCAAGCTTACAGGAGCCATTCAATATGGAAATAAGTAAACATTTTCTCTGAAACTGCTTGGGATTTTGTGGTTTACAGAAGCTTTCTCAGAATCCAGCATGTCAAATAATGAACGTCTGCAAATACGCAGCACTGGCTGTGCTTCAGGGGCTGCAGAATGTAAGTGGCTTGGGAGTGTGAGTTAGACTGGCTTGTTTTTAGCAAGGTGCAAACACGTTTCATTCTTCTTTGTAACTTCCCTGGCCTTTGTATATCAGGACTGGCTTTGCAGCTTATGAAAGAGAAGGGGCTGAGACTGAAAATCCCCAATAGCAGTCAAAAAGTACAGTAATAGAATGGTTTGGGTTGGAAAGGACCTTAAAATCACCCAGTTCCAAGCCCCCTGCCATGGGCAGGGACACCTCACGCAAACCATGTCGCCACAGCTTCTCTGTGCAAGGCTCTGTCCAACCTGGCCCTGAACACTGCCAGGGATGGAGCATTTACCACTTTTCTGGGCAACTTGTGTCAGTGCCTCGCCACCCTCACAGGGAAGGAAGAACTTCTTCCTTCTATCTAACCTGAACTTCCACTGTCTAAGTTTGAACCCCTTGTCAATACCCCTTGTCCTGTCACTACAATCCCTGAGGAAGAGACAGGGTTCCCACTCTAATGATTCCGTGTATTAAACCAGATTTGAATTTACGGTGACACCTGTTGATAAACTGTACTGTCCTTACAGTGAAGAAACCGCCTAACAGTGACTGTTTGAAGTAGTAACCGGGCTTCTTGGCTTCCCATTTCTGGACCTTCCACTTTCTTCCCTGTTGTTAAAGCTTCAAATACAACAGCAGAGAGTCTTAAATGTTATTAGATCAACTGTGCTCCTTTTTGCAGGCCAGACGATGCATAAACTCTCTCCTTTTCTTCAGTGGATGGTCCACTCAGAACTTGGCTGGTAGATTTTCAGGTTTTTTTAACCAAGGCAGAGTTAGGTAACAGTTGGTATTTCAGTGCTCTGCTTATTCCTAAAAGTGAATACCTATTGCATCTTTCCCATGAGTTTAGCACTTGTGGTTCGCTGGCAGAAATACAGTCAAAACATTGAAAAGAAATTCTCTATTCTTCACCTTCCTCAGACATTCTTGTTCAAATATCAATATAACTTCTTTTTGATTATTTAGTTAATGATTTTTTTTTTGTTATACTTTTTACACACACTTCCCATCTTAAAACTGCCATAAATTGTGCCTTTGGAGCCTCCTCTCTTCCTCCATTGCAGACATAAGGAGACAGTATTTGACTAGTAACAATTTAAAATGCAATTTAGTTTGGGTTTTAGTTTTTGAATTGGATTCAAGTCTGTATGCACATGCAACTTAAGTAAAAATCGTAATATATAGAGGTACAATTCACCTTTGATACAGGTATAATTTAGAATATATTTAGACTAGGGAAGTGTTCATACACACAGAAAGTACACAAGGCTGCTTAGTAAAATGTAGTATGCTGACACTAAAAAAGAACTAACCTTTTTTGGGAAAAGTAAATGAAGTATAAAATGAGAAGCATCATTGTAACCATATCTTTACACAACCACTTTTAAACTGGTTCACAGCCATTCCTGGTAGTTGCTTGTGGTAACAGACAAGTAGTATCCTGTAAACAGCACTACCTTTTCTTGGGCTCTTTTTATGCTTCACCAGTTAGTGGTGGGAGAGTTTGCACTCTTACCGAGAACAGTAACTGTTCTGCTTGGTGGCATAGCCAGCATTTGGTATGGGTTGTGTTTTTAATACAGTTATATGTTGCTGGGTGTGTATATACCTGTGCATTTGTCTAGAGTATGACTCATTTTTTATGGGGCCTAATGCAGCTGAAGCTCTTTTGTGAACAGCTCTGTTGGAATTCTAATTTTTACAGAATTGCTGCACAAATATATTTTACTTTAGGATTGAGTATAATTGTTGCTTCGTAGGAGGAAAAAGCCGCTTTAAATGTGCACATTGATTTTTCCATATGTGTGTCTGCACTTAAATAACACATAGAAAGGAATTTCGTAAAGTTTTGTGGCATGGAATGGCTGATTCAGTCTATAGCTGTTCATCTATAGCTGTTTATAGGTATATTCAGTTTATAGCTCTTCATTTGTAACTGTCCCTGCCCATAGCAAGGAGGTTGGAACTGGATTATCTTTAAAGGTCCCTTATAACCCAAACCATCCTATGATTCAATGTTCGAGGTTATTTACATCCCCGGATTAGGGGTTTGAAACAGGGCATCTTTGCTGTATTCACTGGAAAAGGCACACATAGCTATGTGCTCATGTCCGAGTGGAGATGTTTGGATTACCCAGCGATCCTGAGATAATTTTGCAACAGAAATGACCAAAAGAATGTCTTAGAGGTTCTACCACTGTACAGGATCTGCCAGAGCTGTGTCATGGGTTTTCTGTGTAAAATGTACTGGGACGAGCCATTTTGTTGGTGGAGACACCTTTCTCTGGAGCATCTGCGTGAGTTTACAGGGAGTTTGAGGCAAAAAGAAATATTGCAGATAAATGGAAGTGAAGGATCTAATGTAACAAGAATTGTCATTTATTATATGGGAAGAGTATAGGGTGTTCTGTGGATGATGGTACTAAATTAATCTCTTTCTTTGGAAGTTGCACAGCTTGCTCCAAGAATGGTTTTGTCTTTGATTCTCATGTACATGCTGTCAATCCCTTAATTCTAAATGAGGGCTGTTTCTGTGGAAGTTCATGAATTATTTCTTTGTTTGAACAAGATTGTGTCCTTTTGTTTCAGTCTTGAGAATGTGTATCTTAACATTTTTGTGGTTGGTTTGTTTTCTGAAATAACTTTATTCCATGATGTTGAGAACTCCAAGTGCTTAATGTGACCTTTACAAAGGGTTCTGAAAAGGCTGGATTATTGTTTGTATCTTAGGCAAAAATGTTATTTCTTTTCCCTTGCAGAACATGATTAACATTTTGATTAAATCCTTTTTTGTTCAACAGAATCTGTCTATGACCTTCTCCCAAAGGAGCTGCAGTTACCACCTTCCAGAGAAACATCTGTAGCATCCATGAGCCAAACAAGTGGTGGTGAGGCAGGTTCGCCGCCTCCAGCTGTAGTTGCTGCTGGTAAGCATTCTCATTTATTCAGTGGCTTTGTTAAGGCTGGTAATGTTCTGGCCAACATGAACAGTGCTGGCAAAGTTTTGATTGTAAAAAAGAGCTTGTGGAGAAGTATCAGAGTTCATTCTAGAAGAACTTAGTATAAAATAAATTACACTGGGTGATCTAAATTATCAGGTATTATATTTTAACAGTTGCTGTATTTCATGTGTGTAGATACATATTTTCATAAGAAATAAGTTACCTGTGCAGTTTTGTTATTATGCAGCACAGGCCTCTTAACTCCTAGAATGCTCTCTGACTTCAGAGGTAATAAATACCTACTTGGAACTAAGGGAGAACGCCGACCGACTGTAAACCAGCAAATTCTAGCTAGGATAAAAAAAATGGAATGGGAGATTACATTTTGGGCCATGAAGCTTTTGCTAGACTTAAGGAGGAGGAAAGATCATTGTTTCTTTTAAGAGGCCTGAGGAAGCTTAGTATTTAAACTTCATTCACACATATTACAGAATTCTCAAACACATGGAAACAGAATATATGTCAGGATGGCACGTCTATAAACTGTTAGGTTAAAGTTAGTTATTTTTTCTAATTGACAGCATATAAAAATGAGGCATGACCTTTTTATCTTCATCTTTATCTTACTTCCAGTCAAGACTGGAGACTTTAGTCTAAAGATGCTGTCATGGATCTTCATTAAACATAAAAAAGTGAGGATTTAAGGACAAAGTTAGGTTAGCCTTAGTGCTGGTTTGCATCTGGAGTTCTTGTCAGTAACTTTTATATTCTAGTAAGCATCTGTGCAACGGGGAAAAAATGATTATGCTCAGGACAGATGCATCTTTCTTCATTGAATAAGGAGGTTTTTTCATAATCTGATCCCCATATTTCTTACAAGGTCATGTTCCGCTTTCCTAATTGGCCTTAAATTGTTGCTTGAGAAAAATGTATATATTTAAGGTGAGGATTCAGATAGCTGCATTATTCTTTTTTCTCTCTATGAGTTCATATGCATTAAATGTTTGTGTGAGAATGTTTCCCAGATTTGCATGGTACAGGAATGCTGATCAGAAACTGAAGTGATTGTAGATGTGTCGGAGAAACTTTACAGCACTGCTCACCATTCATGTTTTGCCAGACCTCTTCTCAGAGAACCTGTGGATTTAACTGTGCACAGTGGAACTTCGGTTATTGAAAGAATTTGATGGGCTTATTTATTATATTGAAAGGATTGATATTTTTCTATCACTTACTAAAAATAATTTGAGCATATATTTCTAAAATCAAGATGCTTAATGATCGGTTCGGTTCAAAGACACAGCAGCAAACAAATCCTGTAGAAACATGTATCATAAAAACAAGTGAACAACAGAAAAATCCCACAAACCCTGTTACACTCTAAATCCACAGATAGACATGAACTGCTAATTAATTCTGAATCTAACAGAAAAGACTTAAAAACTTGAATGGAACTAAATGTCTGTTACCTCCAGGTATTTAGTATCTGCTAACAGCCAGTCCAGTTCCTTTTAAAAAAACTAAGAACACGCTAGCTGTGTTTGGGTTAAACTGCAGCAGAATTTTCTTGAAAGAAAACCTTAAATAGTGTTGAGATTTTTTTGTTAACATAGACAGGAGTCTCATTCAGTTAAGAACACATTTCAATGTCAGAGGGTCGTGTAGTTTCACAGAGACATTAAGGTGATACCACTGACCAAAGAAGAGGTTTTCATGCATGTGCTGCATCAAGGACATGCTCCAGGTTAGAGTTGTCAGTGGTGGGTCCACTGTGGGTCAGCACAACTGCTTTTGATGGCACAGGATGAGGAGTGATGTGGAAAAGAGGAGCCAGAAAAGGTGGAGGTAGCTTCTCTCAGTGGCAATCAGCTTGTACAGTTTGAATTGTTCACTGACCCATGGCTTTGGAGACCTTCCATAGGTGTGATGAAACAATTAAGTTCCTGGGTGCTGTATAAATGAGAAGTATTAAGCGCAAGCAACTACAGCTGTTAAAAGTTGTGTTCAAAGAATCCTGGTCTTCTGTAAGAGGGTGACTGTTGACCAGGGTCACTCAGTAGTGAGTTGTGCCGTGGACATGTGTAAGGAGAGGCAAGCCCCAGCCCAAAGTAGCTGGGGCTGTTGTCAGAGAGTGGGTGCCGAACCCCATAGGTTCTGGGGAAGGTTCAGCCAGTGAATGCTATCAGATAGATAGTTTCAATGTAAGACATTAGGGGGGTCTTTGTTTTTGTCTGTGCTTTTTCATAGACTCATAGAAGGTTGGAAAAGACCTTTAAGATCATCAAGTCCAACCATTATCCCAGGGCTGCCAAGACGACTACATACTTGGGGTTTTTTTGTTTTTTCCCCTCAACCACATCCTTGAAAGAAAACACATGTATCTTAGACTAGTGTTTACCAAAACAGGTCCATAGACTGTGCTCCAAAACTATAGGGACAGAGCAGAAAGCTGGAAAGAACAGCTCCTGCTCCTCCCTCTGGTGCTGGAAGGTAAGCTATATAGAGATAGATGATATGTAAGTTACAGTATAAACCAAGGGTGGACAGGTCATTCTTCTGGTAAGTCTGAGGCCAGACTTTGTCTTTAAAGCTGGAGACAAACTTAGGAATAGAGGAGTATCAGTGTGTACAGAAGTTGTAGGTTGAGGTACAAGGAGAAGTGGACCTCAGTGGGTTGTTTTATAGTCATAGTCCCCCCTCCCACAAATTTCTGCGTGTAGTGGGCAACTGTGATTCCTCCTGTAAGTCATCGTGAGCTCAGCACTTCTGAACTGATACTTGGTACCTGCAGCAAGCAGCTGCCTTGGAGCAGGAGCCTTCTCCGCTGTTCTCAGTTGACTTCCAGAATCCCAGGAGCGCTTTTGCTTTTCATTGAGGTTAGCTGTGTGTTCTGCACCAAAATCTCTCTGTTTTCTCAAGAAATTGGATGCAAGTGTTTTGGCTCCATCCTTGCTGTAGCTGTACGATATTTCTAGATAAAAGGGTGAATTGCATTTTCCTATTTTCTTTACTTGTTTCAGGATTGCTACATTGTCTTTGCTACCACATTTTCAAGCCCTGGCACCCTGCCTTGTGTAGTAATGAGAAGTATGGCTGGGCTCTGATTTCTTAACAGGAAAGTAAGAGGAAAATCAGCCTAGGCTTTGTGCATGTCTATATGCTTGTACAGGAAGACAGACTTCACATTTCTATTTTAATAGACCAAGACTGAGTATTAATTTGCCTATATCAAGTACTTAATAGCAGACTGTAGGCACATTGCTGAGGATCTGACACTGTACAGATGAGAGGGTGAGGAGGAAAGATGACTTTGGCAGCTTAGTATTCCTGTATCGGAAATCTTTGTTTTTTGTAAGTCTCTTTTTCTTTTATTTTCTTCTTTTTTGTGTGTCAGCTCTTGCTCTAAACCATCACTTTATTTAGGAAATGATAGTTCAGTCTCCATAGCATTGCAGGTGATCTCATTTACTCTTGTTTTTCAAAGAAGGGCTGATTTGAAATGCTGCTAGCAACACTGTAGGTAGAAGTCAATTGCAGATATGATTACTCTCAATAATGAGAGGATTATGTTACAGGGAATGAGCCAAGGTGGTGAGAGTTTTTTACTACTGTAATAGTTAACACAGTTTGCTCTCTTTCCCAAAACACAGAGTAAGGTAGTATCTGGCTGAAATTCAACTTACTTGAGGCTTTTCTGTAAGTCACTTTGCTGTGGGGTTTTATTCCACATAATTCACATTGTTGGTGAGAAATAGATATTGCTGCAGTTAACTTCTCTGTTTTTTTGGAGGAGCAGGATGGGCTGGTTTCAGCAGCGATGACCTTGCAGGGGCAGACTTCTAGTTCTTCCATTTGGAAATTTGTTTTGGTGATTTACGGAACAGTTTTAAGAGTATTAAAATGGAATGTTGCTGATTGGATTTTAATTAATTTGTTAATATATGTGTACCTCATACTCATTAATTCGGACAAAAGGTATTACCCACTCTGTGAATATCAAACAGGCAAGTGTCATTTAAAAGAACTCTAGGATTTTGAGCTGTGATGTTCACAAACTGAGCTGCTCTCTCAAGCTTCTAATTCTGTTACTGTTAGGAAGGCAGAAGGGAGGTAAAGGATCTGGTTTTACTGCTAGAAACTGTTCTCTATGCTTGCTGTTGGAATCGCAAGTGTCTTTGTTCAGGGGACAGGAAAAGGAGGATTTTGCCCAGTGCGGTACCATAAACACATTAAATATGAATCATCTACAAGACTCTTGAAATGCATGAGGGTGTCATGCTGAGCAATGTCATTGTAAGCTGTGCTTGGAGATTTCTTACATGAAACAAATATGCCTGAAGCTTTAATAATGCCTTCCACACAATATTTTTAAGCTCCAGTTGCAAGGGAGGATGCTTGATTCTTTCATGTTGGTTCTTAATTGTTGAACATTTTTTTCTTGTTGATCAAGACACATTGAACAAGTACTTCAAATGCTCAAAATTCACACTGCTGATTTAAGCCCTTTCTCAAAGGTGTCTATCTAGTTGGTAGGTCAACACCTTATTCTTGTCCTTTGGGGATGATTCAGGAATATTTTTGACCATGTAATTTAAACAAGTCTTGCATTTTCACGTTTTATCTCCAGTAACAGGAATGCTCAAACCTTCTGAAACCGCAGTGAAGAAAACTGTTGCAGAAGCTTACTTCTCTGCTTACCATCCGTTCGTTCTTCCTGTAGCAGATCTCAGGATGAGCTGCTTCAGCTTGCTGTTGATGTTTTAAGCTGCTCTCCATTTGCCACAGAGGCAAATACATGTATTTCTTCATATTTTTTGCACTGCTCCCCAGGACAGTATTTCCTGCTTTGCTTCCATTCTGACATTCCCAGTTCTTATCTCAAATTGAATTCTCCAGAGCTGTAGCAAAAGGGGAATAGGTTTTATGCTACTGGAATGTATTTACTGATCTCTCTTTGCATTTTTCATATTTGGATACAAATAACCTGTGGTGTATTGATTTTTTTCTGGCTCTCAAACATCTATGATTATGTTCTGAAAAAACATTTGGTAAACAATGAAGCTTTACCTTTTTGTGGTCATGTCAGTTTTGTGCTCCTTTTTAATTAAAGGGACAACTACTTGTCCCACACAGGTGTAATTGGCTTTTGTGATAAGAGCTGCTATTGAAGTACTTGCCATAAGCATTTTTGGTCATTTTAATTATGAAAACAAGGCTTTGCTTCTCAATTGCTACTGTAGAGAAATGGATAAAAATACTTGCATCCTCTGTGGGGGTAGAGGCTGGGTGCGAAGGGGTATGGGTCGTGTTTTCCACTGCCAAGATAAGGCTTTTTCATCATTCTCAAGCCAAAGAGTCTAATAAAGCCTCAGAATGGAGATGTGGGCTGGTTTGTTTTGTTTTGAGATTTTTTTTTGTTTGTTTGTTTTTGGTTTGTTTTTTTTTCTGAATAGCTTCTTAATTTTTATTTTTATTAAAAATATTTTGTCAATTTATCATCCTTCCTGGTGTCATTAGTCAGTTTTTCCTGTTGATACAGAAATAATTACAAGAGATTTCAAAGGTGATTTCAAAGGGGATGTCAGTGCTGCTACTAATTCTATTCTCCTGGGGTTATATGTACATATTGTAAACAAATTATCAGAAAAAAACATTCTTTGTAGTTGGTCCCTAAAAACTTCCATTTCTTTGTAGGCTTTTCCCTTCCTCTTCCCACCGCCCTCCCAGTTGGAAATGCCTTCCTGTAATTTCCTAGGAGGATGTCTTCCAGGGATTTCTGTCCGTAGCTTGCTTGCTTCAGTCGTGTGTCAAATGCTTCTTTCTTACATAATTAATTTAAACCAGATCCTAATGTTCTTTAAAAATGCATCTTCCTGGTGCTGTATGTTGTTACAGTGCCTGGCTGCTCTGTCTCGCTAGTGCTAGCGTAGATGTGAACAAATTCAATGATTTTATGTGCTTTGAGTGCATACATTCTCCTCTGCATGGAGCAGAGCTTCCTTATAATTACCTCTAAAAGGTTATATAGATGTACTCTAGATCATCTCTTTCTTCCTAAAGTAAGCTTATTTCCAGTCTTCCTGAATCTCATATAGTCACTAAACCCAGCTTTCCGGAACTGCTCAAGCACAAGTTGTTTTATCCTTCGGAGATATTTTTTTTTTTTAATAGCAAATTCTTGCATTAAGTGGCTCTTATTCTTACATCAAAAGGCTTAAGAATTACTCTACAAGAGAATTCCCTGTTCCTTAATGAATAAAGAAAGCTAAGGTCAGTGAAGGGCAAAAAGGGAACAGCCTTATTGTACTGTTGTTGGGGCACCTCCTTGCATCAAAGACTTTGTGAAGGCCAAGAGGAGTCTTTACTTTTTAGGAAAAACCCAACCATATATCTAAAGAACGAAAGAGTCTGTTTAATCAACTGAGGTGTTCTTTGTCAGATCCATTAATCTTGACATGATTGTACAGTCCCTATTTTAGGGTGGCAGGAGCTGAGGAGATGACAGGTAGAGAGCTTCAAGAGAGCAGCTGAGGATCCTAGAGTTCTGACCTGCTTGGACACAGCTGGTTATTGCTCTGAGTGGGGAAAGATCTAAGATACATGGAATTCGGGTGTGTGAGCCACTAACAAAATCTCTACTTAAATACCTAAACTGGACTGTTAATTTAATAATGAATGTAATTTATAACAAAACCAGATTGATTGATGTATTTACCCAAAGTATAATACACTGCTTGGTTCAGCATGTTAATGTAAGGGGAATTTACACTGTTGGGCTTAATGTAAATTAAATTAACCTACCTGTCTTGAATCTGAGTGTTTTTAATAACTGGTGAATTGGATTGCTTTATTTTATTTGCTGGGATGCTAGTTTTTTTCTCTATTAATACACTTAACTTGCATTCTAGCTTCGCCATTCAGAGACAGGCATCGAGTGGTGGGTTGTGTGACAGTGTCTGTCAATAGTGAAGACAAATAGTGCCAGAGACACTTAACCCATCCAATCTCACCCAGGGTATAGGTCGGTCTTGTTTTCAGACTTCTTCATAAGTCTCTTTTCTTTCTTTCTTTCTTTTTTTTTTTTTTTTTTTTTTAATTTTAAGAAAATCTTATTTATTTATTTATTTCTGAATAGTGGATTGATACTGATTTGAAACTTAACTTTTTGGAAAAGTTTTTGACATTACATCAGTAATACGAGAAGAAGAAAAGTAGAAACCCAAGTTTGGCATGTGAGGTGTTGAAAGCAGGTTTGCAGCCACTTTGTAAGTTCTGGTGTTAACCTTTCAAACCTTTGGCAACACAAGGGCTGATGGTGGAAATTTTGCACATAGTACTCTCTGGTTTTGTTCTGAAATTGTTCTTCAGTGTTCAGATAAACCAGTTAACATACAAAAGTCTTATTCAAGAACATGACATGATAGATGAACTAACAAATGTAATAAATGGGTATACACCACCTAAACCTCACCCTGTGTGGTGACTTTCCATTTTTGACACTTAATTGTTTTCTCAGCACAACAAAGGGATGACATGGGATGCAGGCTAGGCTCTGAGGAAGAGTCAGTTCTTTAATGGCTTTTTGCTAATCCTGGCTGCTCCTGCACAGGTGGTTGAAAAGCTCATAAACCCCAAAATATCTCCATTTATTTATGTTCACAATCTTAAGCTTTCCAGTCTGGGAAATGACTTGCTTTGCACTCCAGCTGCAATTAAGAAACAAAAGTCATCAGGATGCTATTTGTTTCTTTTGGAGGACTTGGTAATCCTTGTTGTATTTAAGGATCTCTTTGGAAAGAACAAACAAGGATTTCAGGATTGGCTCCATGTAAGTGTTATCTAAATACAAGATTTCCTCAATGCCAGGTAGTGAATTTTTGCTTTCTCCTGCCTTTCAGACTTTTAGAGGCTGAATGCCTTGTTTGACTTCACGAGTTAATAGAAGTATGTGTCATTGCCTTAATTGCTAACTCAGGAGGTAATAAGTTTTCTTCGTACAATGCTTTACGTTACTGAAAAGAAAAAGACTGCACTAATTTGCTCATGGGGATGCTCTATGCTCTGTGTTCCCTTAGTCTCTGATATTACATTAGCCTGTGGCTTTTAGCAACATACATTTTTGCCACATGCATGTTGCACCCCTTCTTCCACTGCCTGCTTTTTGCTGCTTTTTGTTTTCAGAAGGAACCTCAATTACTCAGTCTCTTGGTTGTGAATGTAATTCTATTCACTGCCTGAAAATGAAGTAGATGTTTGGGAGCAATGGGCACCTCTTTTGATTTCCTGAGAGGCAAATGTATAATGACGGGTAACATGAACAACTGAAATTTCTTTGAACTGTAGTCTTCCTCGGAGTTGTGCGGAGTAATTGGTTATCGTTATTTGCTTTCTGAACTCCAGCACTAAGTGCTTAGTTTATTAGTTCTTGATTATTTCCTCTCTTTGATTTACACATTACAGAATTGCTTATTATTGATGTGTACATTATGAAGTCCAAAACAGAACTAGGACTTCCTTACATTGAACTGTTTGATACCGTTTTGCCTCTCCTAGAGAAAAAAGGCTTGTAGGACAGGCAACAAATTCTGAATTACTTATTTCAACTACCTTACAAGTTACAGTGATGGCAATGGATAGATTCAGGAGGTTTAGTTTCAACAGTGATCAAACTTGGTCTAATGTGGAATCAGTTTTCTTTTCTCTCTCAGTTTTTAAATAAAAAAAAAAAAAAGGGAAAAAACCCAAACCCAACCTTGTGATGCTGGTGCACGTTTCATTTCTAATACTGTGGCTGCATACTTGCTGTAACATGCACTTGGCTTCTATTCACTGTTGAAAAGCAATTTTTATTTTGAGGCTGTGTTAAAATATATTCAGTCCTATATTTCAAAATGTACGTACTCACTTAAACTATATATTTGTCATTGCAAGCACTGTTAAACTGCGATTGAAAGAGCCACCTGTAACAATTCCAGTTAATATGTGTCTAAAGAAAGTAACCTCAAATAAAAGAAATGCTGAAACTGGGGAAGGTGTGTGTATGTTTCCATTCTAAGTTGGCAGAGCAGTGACCATATACACGCTGCACTGAATGGCCACTGTCTGTGTTGGGGTGGTATCTGCATGTTGGGGAAAACTTCATTCCTCAAAACCAGGAAATGCAAAATGCTCCCCCCTTTTAAAGCAATACCAGGCAAGTCTGAATTATTGAAAACTTCAGAATAAATTTTGTGGGGTTTTTTTTTCTCTTTCTCTCTTTATATATTTTTTTTTTTTTTTTTTTTTACCCCTCCCTTATGCAGCATATTCAACCGAGAGATCTCTTTTGGGTATCAGATATATGTGTGGCAGTGTGTTGTCACTGGCTATAGAATAAACTGATAACACCTAATGGGAGCCATGAAACATCCAGTGGTTTATTTACAGTAACTTCATTAATTCTTTCTGACACCATTTACTTACTTCTTAGTTCAAAGGAAGATGTGTTGGCTAAAGGCCTGCAGTCTCCATGGGAAAACATATTTTACTATGTTTCTCAGAATTTGCAACTTAAAATGTTGCTAGGGCTGTTACTAATTTATCCCCCAAAATAGATTTAGAACAATCAAATACACAAGTTTAATATAGCTAGTTTATTTTATTGGCTATATTCCTTTCTTATATATTTTTAATTGCTATAATAGAGAAGACACTGGCCTGTACATGCTATAAAACACTTGCATGTTTATGGATGGTAATGGCATTCATCTGAGAATATATAAGGCTAAAGGGAGGTTTTCTTGCCATTCCTATTTAGCTTGATACTGTTTCAATAATCTAACCTTACTGTTACACAGCAGTGTCTCTGATAAATGGAGACGAGTATAACCAGTTTATAAGAGCATTTATTTCCTTTTTAAAGGTACAAAGGAAAAACATACACACATACACATACTTGCTTTTTAACTTCTAGGCAAAAAAAATGTAGAAGAAATGGAGGAAACAGTGATTTGTTTATTTTTTCCTAGGAAAGTGAGGGAAAAGTACAATTGTTGCATTTCTGGGCAGGATATGCATTGAACCATTTGATCAGCAGGGTATGGTCAGTGTTTGACATACCTGGTCCAGTGCAGACCATGTCCTTTTAAGTTTTTCTTCCACGTCTTTTAAAAGACCTTTCAAAAACATTCTCAATATTTTCTGCAAAAAGAGAAGTCTTTGATAATCTTGGAGTCTTCCAATTCGAGAGCCCTGCTGCCTGGGTCGATATACATAAATATTGATTTGTCCAAGTCTTTGTCATGCACAGGCAAACACGAGAGGTGTATACATTCTTGTTGTACTGTGCATGATGCTTGGTTTCATCTATTAAAAGAAGAATTAATTTGAAATGAGGAAAATATTGCTGTTCAGTAATCCAGTTCTGCAGCATTACTGCCGTGTGCCATGTGTTACCATTTGCCAACATTTGCATGCAGCATATATGCTGTATGCGTCCTGCATATTTCTGCAGCATGGTTTCTTTCTGTTTGAGTGTATAAATGATGAATGAAAACTAATTCTATTTAACAAAACAAAGTAAATATCCCAAATAGCAAAGGTCTTTCTCAACTCAAAGTGGCTGCAAATCAGCTCCTAAATATTGTCACTGAAATTAATATCTAGATTTAATAGTTCTTGCCAATCCTGTAAGTGTTTTTGAAAAACAGCATTGCATTAATGCATGATATAGAAAGGATAAATTTGCCTATAAATTGGAATGCAGTTCAAAGTGACTGAATTCTCCCAATTTCAGCCACTATATTTGCCAAAGAACAAACTGGAAAATGGAACTGGTATCATTCATCTGCTCCTGCTTCACTGGGAGGTTTGGGGAAGGGACTTCCTAGGAAGATAAAAGCAAAATAGTTTATGGATAACCTGTAGTGACCACTGAATTTGACAATCTGAAGTAGCATAGATTTACTTTTAAATTCATTTAACATGGAAAACTTGTAGGAAATGGTACTGGTTTAAAAAATCTTTATCATCAGTCATTGATCCCCCTGGTAATCACAAGTAGGCTGATTTATGGGAAGGTTTGCTGCATTTGCTCTTAGCTAAATATATGTATCATGGCTGAACATACTTTACTCTGTTACTTTTAAATTGCTTAAACTGGATAAGATAGTTCAGCTATCTCTAAATCTTTTAGTCTTGAGAGATTAATATAATATTTTGGATTTAAAAAATTCCTCAACAAGAAGGAAACCATCGTGTTCCTCTTAATAATAGGTATTACCTCTATGACACCAGTAACTACCTGAACAAACATATTGGATGAGTATGTAGATATATTATATACAATTTGTTTCCAAAATTAGATTATTTCTATGGTTCTGGTTTATTGTGCAAGGTGTGGTCAGCAGGGCAGAAATACAAAAAATAGCGCCTCCCTTGCAGGAAGCTTAAATCTGACTATAAAATTCAGTTATTTATTTAAATCTGCTGTAGTTCACTGAGGAAGACTTAATGTTTGTCCGTACTGCATCCTCTGAAATGTTTCAGCCTAGGCTCTCAGCTGATCTGTCCAATGAAATTCTTCAGTGGAAAAGATTCTGTCGGTGTTCAGAAATATTCAGGGGTTTGTTTTAATCATTTAGCTGTCCTTTCGTGTTTCTAAACCAGATTGATCTGTATGACCTCTGGAGGAGTCACAGTCATGTTCTTTAAAATATCCTATTTCATATGAACTTTTTGGAGGTCTGTCCTGAGCTGTCTCTGTCTGCATAAGGGACTCAGCTGATAAAGTCTGAGAGAAATCTCAGTGACTGAGTCAAATTACAGAAATTTCACATTGTCTTGTATGAGCGTGTCACCAATACAGATACTTCACCCCTGTTTTGAACATTTAAAACAAACAGCTGTCTCATAGTGACTGATACCAGTTCCATTTTGCCTACCAACTCAGTTGATTTTATATTTTATTTCTCATTTATGATGGAATAATCAGCAGCTCTTTTTCTCATTTATTTTCTCATATTTTTATTCCAGGATTTGCCTCTGAAGCAGGGAGTGTCTGCATTAAAAATGACCTGTAGTTCTCTGCTTCATAGGTTAGAAACTTATTTTAATATTTTGTGGCTAAGCACAGTCCCGTCTCTTTCAAAAATAAAAAATTTCCAACAATAAATGGTTTAATTGGCATTGAATGTGGATTATAAGCATTTTGCATTGGGGCTTCCATTATTTTAGCTGAAATGGCTTCTACACAAATAATTAGTCCAGCCGAGGCAATGAAAGCTGTGTTTGCTTGCAGCCATTTTTATGAATTAACATTAAGCTTTAAAAAAGTTGATTCCAGTCGATCATACTAAGTCTCATTTGGACATTTCCAAAGTACTGTATTGGTTAGGCTGTATTGCTTTAAGCATTTACATTCTAAAACTTACCAAATTCCAAATATTTGTTGGGGGAAAGAAATCGGTTCATAAATCACTTTGTGTCAATGGGACTGCTATAGCCAGCACACACAGAACCATGTATCTTGTATTTACTTCTGAATTATACACCGCAGATGCTTCTTCAGCTCCTTCCTCTTCCTCCATGGGCGGTGCTTGCAGCTCCTTTACCACCTCTTCCAGTCCTACCATTTACTCTACCTCAGTCACCGACAGCAAGGCTATGCAAGTGGAGAGCTGCTCCTCAGCCGTGGGGGTAAGTACCAGAGGGGTAAGTGAAAAGCAGTTAACCAGTAACGCAGTCCAGCAGCAGCAGTCAACGCCGAAGAGACACACAGTCCTGTACATCTCGCCACCACCTGAGGACTTGCTGGACAACAGTCGGATGTCCTGCCAGGATGAGGGGTGTGGATTGGAGTCAGAACAGAGCTGCAGTATGTGGATGGAGGATTCACCCTCCAACTTCAGTAACATGAGTACCAGTTCCTACAATGATAACACTGAGGTGCCACGTAAATCACGCAAACGAAATCCAAAGCAGAGGCCAGGGATCAAACGTCGAGATTGTGAAGAGTCCAACATGGATATATTTGATGCCGACAGTGCCAAAGCGCCTCACTATGTCCTTTCTCAGCTCAGCACGGACAGCAAAGGCAACTCAAAAGCAGGAAATGGGTTGGTATCTGCTTTCTTTTTTTTTTTTTTTTTTTTTTTAAAAATAAGGTTCTATCACCATATGTAAAACCAAACTAATAAAACTCTCCCCATGCCCAGTCAAGTGTTCTACTCAGGTTCTCACATAAATCCCTTCTCTTCTCTGCTGTTCCCTTTTGTGTCCTAGCCTTGTGATAAGGTCTCATTAGACTTGGTAGTCTTTATTTAGAAGATAAAGCTAAACTTCCCTGCAACAATTGACACAGCACTGATGAGCTCATCTGTGTTGTTATTTAAGTGAAATTCCTCAAAGATTGCACAATTCCATTTATAGAATGGCAATGCAAATGTATTTAAAAAGAAAGGCAGAAGTGGACTGGACGCACCCTAAATCTTAGTGGGTTTTTCAGGATTTTATGTGAGGATTTCAGTCTGTACACTTCACCTGCTTCTATTTGCCTCTCTATTTATCAAATAGAGAGTGATGAGAGAAGAAGCAAATGGCTTGTTAGAATTTCTCATCATTGGACATAACACATGCTTTACTTTTTTATAAAATGTTAAGATGATATGGTGAACCAGATTTTGTTTTTTCTTGTGAATTCACTTCTGTATTTTGATTTTTTCAGAAATAAATCTCTAATCCTGTTTCTCTCTGTGCTTCTGGGTTGTGTGCATGCGTGTGATGTATGTGGGCACGCCTGGGTGGTGGTCTCTCATCTCTCCCACTTCGCACTGTTCACTAAATGCATTTCAATAGTTACTTAAAGAGGAAAAACTCCATTGGTTTACAGTAGTCTGTTGATACATTTTTATTTTTTATCTTGTGGCTTCTTCAGAACTTTTAAGATAGTTGAGTGGATAGATTTGGCTTTTTTATTTTGTTTTTTTCTTTTGGAGGGTAGTTGATTTTGTTTTATGTATGTGCTTGCAGTACGTTCTAATGTTCATCACAGTAATGGTGAATATGAAAATCTGACTGATGGGAAAGATTATGAACTTCTCATATTCCAAAGGGAAA
>NW_009916124.1:38974-54272 GCF_000696875.1 Nestor notabilis
TTCCCAGGGTCACTGCAGTTCCATACTTAAAATTTCACTGTGAGAAAGTGATTCTGAGGAACTCTCCAGAGTGCTGCTGCTCTCTGCCAGCTGGGTACCACATCGGGGCCCATGCAGCTGCCTGGTACGAGGAGTGTTGGCTCTGCCATTGACCCCTGTCTCTCCTGGTGTCTCTTTACAGCAGACACTAAGCTTGGCTGTAGTTGTCCAGCATCTTTTGTTTTCACCAGCTGAAATAAATGATAATAAAGTAAAACCTTAGTACATGGTAGACCCAAAGAAGCAAATCAGTGTATGTAAAGCAGCTGCTTGACAGGAAGAAACTGTCGCCCCTGAGCAGAGGGGGTCAGGTGCTCCCTTACAAAGGGAAGAAGGTCACTGAAAGGCAAGAACTGTGTGACTATAAATGTGATCTCTCTGCAGAGAGGAGAAATTTAGTAAACTCTGGAACAATATGAGAGCTCCATCCCTGGCAGTGTTCAAGGCCGGGTTGAACACAGGGGCTTGGAGCAACCTGCTCTAGTGGAAGGTGCCCCTGCCTATGGCAGGGAGTTGGAACTGGATGAGCTTTAAGGTCCTTTCCAAACCAAACTGGTCTGTGATTCTATGATTTCAATCTAAAGTGTCACAAGACTGTAGCATTCCCTAAAATGTTAGGGCCTACCCAGTGAACATTCATCAGTACTGTTGGCAATACTCTGAACGCAGGGGGAGAACATTATTTTTTTTCCCCAACATGTCGAATGCAGGCTAGATGGAACTGCAGCAAACTCTTACATAACAAAATTGTCCTTTTGAATAAAAGCTCTGGAGCAAAAAATGGCCAAGATACTAGAAAATGTAATTTTGCAGCTGGAATATGGAGATTTAACATTACAAATCTAGGTCACAGTAGTGACTGGTTTGTTTGTTTGGTTTTTTTTTTAACTTTCCAGCCCTATGGAGTTCAGCCAAAGGAGTTCATTTACTTTTGGCTTTAAGAAAAGAGCAAGGAAAGCAGCCTTGCTAATTTGTGAAGTGGAAGTAGCATTTGCCTTAAGGGACTTCTAATAGGTCTTCAAAAGCTAGGAATTAAAAAAGAGTATATTCCTGTGGAAACTGTTGGAATTTTTGAAAGCCTTTTTTAGAAGTGTATGAATTAATGTTGATTCAGGGCAAGAAGGCTCAGATTTTCGACATGCTTGGCCTCACTTTTACTTCCAGGTCTTCACTGGGAACAGCCCTGGTGCTGGTGTGGGACCAGGTGAACCTTAACTCAGGAAATCTGTTCTAGTAGAATCACAGCATTTGCTACTTACCTTTTGTTTAGAAAAGAAGAGCTAGCTTTGAGGAAACCTTGTCTGGTAATGGTTAAGATAATAAATATGTGTATGAAATGTTTTACTATCCGTATGTGCACAAATACTAGCATTACAGATAAACTAAATTAAAAGGATGTGTAAATGATATCCTTGGAATTTGAGAAGAAAGACCACTCAGAAGTTCTGGTGAAGGATTTACAATTGCTTTCAGGTTCAGCTAATCTGATTGAAAGTAATGATTACTTTAGCTTTGTAGAGAGAAGACTTTCAAAATAAAGCTTGGGCAGCATAAATATGACAATGTATAAAGTAATAATATGTGAACAGTTCAGGTAATTTGGGTTTTAAGAGTAAAGTACTCTCAGAACAGACTTGTCTTGGAGAGGCCAAAGTGTTAATGTCACACTGCTAAAACTTTGCATTTTGAGTGTTGAAAGTCAGTTTAGTTTTGGTGGCTGCCGCTCTTAGCACTCCCCTTCAAAAGTCAATAATATCTCAGTCTCCCTGTAAATTCAGGGAGTGGGAACTTCCATGTGTGACATCCTTCTGGGGAGTGTTTTCCCATGCCAAGGTGCAGGGAGCACGTGGCCTAGGCACAGTTTGGGAAGGATGAGATGGTGCCTGCAGCCGCTGGGGTTGCCTGGTGTGATTTCTTGTGTTCCCTGAGGGAAGCCAAGAGGTTGTAGCTTGATTGAAAATTCAGAGGGAAAAAAGGAGAAGATATTTTCTGCAAGTTCATAAACATATTCCTTTTAATTAGTAGTCTGTTGGAGTAATGTCCTGACAGGAAGAATAGAGAGAGTGATTATCTAACAAGCTTGAATGTGATTAGTGTTTTTGCTTAATGTGTACAGAAGTGAGGAGCACAGTGCTGTTAGTTACAGTTTATTTAGTGTATCACAGGTTTTGTCTGTGCTACATTGAATGAGAATTTTGTCCCTTTTATTTTCTTAAGAGGAAGTATGTTTTTACATAGTGTTTTTTTTAAACAGCCTGCTTGATCAGACTTTGGCAGAGTAATCAGGACTCCTTTGCAGAAAGAGAGTACTCATACTGTTTTTTTTAAATGCTGTTATTTTATCTAGGTCCTGCCTCTCTGCTGTTACTTGGTTGAACACAAGTGTGTGAGGCAGCTCAGGACATCTATCCTGGGCTCAGCTGGATGAGCAGGAGGCTTTGGTGGGCCATCTGTGGTGAAGTGGTTAATCTTCACGAACAGAAAAACATGAATGAAATTCATACAAAGCACAGAGCTCATAACTGCTCAGCAGTGTCCATTTTAACCCTTTGTTACAGGTGTAAAAAGGTTTTAGAAGGCTTAGTAGGAGATGTGGTGGAACTGAGGCAAAGGGTCTGACCTTCCCTGGAGTAGAAGACCTTTCATAGGAAAGGCAGACTGAGAAAGCTGGTGATGTTCAGCCTGGAGAAGAGAAGGCTCCTGAAGGGGAGACCTTAGAGCAGCTCCAGTGCCTAGAGGGGCTCCAGGAAACCTGGAGAGGGGCTTGGGACAAGGGCCTGTAGGGACAGGACAAGGGGGAATGGCTTTAACCTGCCAGAGGGGAGACTGAGATGAGCTCTTGGGCAGAAGCTCTTCCTTGTGAGGGTGCTGAGGCGCTGGCCCAGGGTGCCCAGAGAAGCTGTGGCTGCCCCATCCCTGGCAGTGTTCAAGGCCAGGTTGGACACAGGGGCTTGGGGCAACCTGCTCTAGTGGAAGGTGTCCCTGCCTGTGGCAGGGGTTGGAACTGGAGGAGCTTTAAGGTCCCTTCAACCCAAACCAGGCTATGAAAAGTGCTGGGCCAGGCTGTGCAGGGCTGGGAATGACTTGGAAGTCTTTGCGTACCATGTGGCCTTGTGCTATTCATTGCACAGTAGGAGTTTTAGGAAAGGTGCTGATAATGTTTGTTAGTATAAATCATCAGGTAATTGGGTATGAGAGCACTATGGGTTACCTCAGCCTTCAGGTCAGTGAAAAACTCTTGCAGAGGCAATGCTCTCAGTAAATAATTTTGAAGAAAAAGCATTTCTTTCACCCCCCTCCTCGAGAATTAAAATCCTGGATAAATTACTTCCGTGTGTTGCACATTGAAACAGGATTTGCTTTTTAAGCAATTCACGCCTGTTATTTTAAACTGCTTTCTTCAGAATCATTAGCTGTTAGAAACTACTTTTTGGTAGTAAAGAAGAATATTACATTTGCATAAATCCATTAAGCCCTTTTTCTGCCTGTACTGTTTGCCATGGCATGTTTACCTTTGCTGGTGTTAAATGAGGTTGTTAAACTTCATTATACAAACCTGCTCTGTGTAAGATCACAAGTTATTTTCTATTGTGCTTTAAAGTGAACACAAAATGGAACACAATGTTATACTTTGGAGGGCTTCTTCATTCAGGTTTTAATTATGGAACTGAACACGATACATTTTAAGGTACGCAGCTGGAACAAAACAGTCTTTTTGCAACAAAACAGTCTTTTTGCATATGCTGCAGGTTTCAAATTTGTGCAGTTTCATCACAACTTTTTACAATAACTGATTGGGTTTAAACAATTTATCAATCTGTTTTGACAGAAATTAGTGTTGAGTTTGCATGAATATGCAAGGTCAGGCGGAGACAGGCATGAGGCTGTTTTCCTATTTAAAGAAGTATCATTTAACCTTAAATCCATTCAGTGTGTGTGTGTACATATGTATATTTGTTACAGAAGCAAAACAGCTTATTCATACAATACCAGGCTGTATCATATACTGTGAAAAAGCAGACTATGAGCCTTCGTCTGTTTAGCATAGTTTAATGCTAATTGCTTTTCACTTCCTTTATGTTTACTCTCTGAAAAGCAGTTCCTATTTGCACTGGATGGAGGAGGCAGGGAAGCACCATTCCTCTTCATCCTGCAGGTTTCCTTCTCTGTCAGAGAATTCCAGAGTTTGCTCTCAACTATAAGTCATCTATCTGTTAATATACCCTCTTTATCGTTTTAGCTTTTCTGTGATATAGTTTGTTTTTATTGGGGAGCTGCTTATAACATCTTTTTAATGGTCTGCTTTGACTTCCCAGAGCATCAGAGAACCAGAAGGGAGCTGGAGGGAAGAAGACCCCAATGTTGTGTGGTCAGTATCCAACTAAGAGTGAGGGGAAGGAGCTGAAGATTGTGGTACAGCCGGAAACCCAGCACAGGGCTCGTTACCTGACTGAAGGCAGCCGAGGCAGTGTGAAAGACCGGACGCAGCAAGGCTTTCCAACTGTCAAGGTAGGCTGCTTAGTGCTGGGTGACTCCTTCCCAAGTGATGCTTTAGTAGAATGGTGCAATAGGCCTAGAATCTCTTTTTTTAGAGGAAGTGGGGAGACTTTTCAGTCTCCTTGCTGTAGAGAATGTAATTTCTTGCAGGTACCAAGAGGTCTTATTTGCATCACAGAGTTACAGGAGGAAGGAAGCTTTATGTCAAGGCAATGATGTATGTCCCATTAGACTACAATTACACAAGTTCTCTGAATAGACAGACACTTGAAGCATGCAAAAGTAGGATAGTGAAATGCTGTAACTGTACTTAACAATTGCAGCCTGTTCCCTGTATAGACTTGATATCTTAAAGTTTAGGTATTGCTGGTCACTCAGTCTGAGGCGGGAATGAGCAGCACACAGTTTTGAATGGTGTCCTCAATCCTTCTGATCAAGTGGAAGGATCTGGGTAGAGCAGATGCAGTTAGGAATCCAGGCTCTGGCTGTACAGCTGGTTCTCCAGCATGCATTTAGCTTCTTTGTTCGTCCTGCTTCATGTGCAGAGAAGAAAAGGATGACTGATGAAATTCCTCTTGCTCAGAGAGGGGGAAAGCTGTTGGTGATGAGGCTTGCCAGCCTCTGGTGCCAGAGGGCTTTACTATAAGTTCTTCAGAGGATGGGGACCAAAGCCCAGAAGGAAAGGAGGAGCTACAAATGGAGAAGAAACAAGAGGAAAAAGGCTACAAAGAGATCTCTCACCTTCCTGCTCAGAAGGGAGACATTCAAAGGCTGTCTGCCAGTGGCTGCACACTAATGCCCTGAGTGTGAATCTGCAGGTATTGTTTTTTTCCCTTGCATAGTCACAGAGCTGTGATTTGACTGGAGTTGCAGACACTTTGGGTAGTGTCTGGAATGCAGTCGTGGATATGTACCAGCTGTTTAGAAAGAAGAGAGGAAGTCATATATCACGAGGAGCTCCTTGACTGCACAGATGTCCAGCATGAAATTGGAGACCAGAGGAGGAAAGAAGTTAGGGATAATGTTTTGATATCTGTTACAGACTGCCTGACTGAGAAGACAGTAGATGATGCAGGAGTCTCCTGCATACAGACACCTCTGACTGTGGAAGATTTCAGCCATCTGTCCGTCTGCAGGGTTACATAGGTTGGTAGAAGCAATGGAAGAACTTGAGGGCTGTGCTTCTGAAGGCTTCCTAATGCAAATGGTAGAGGAGCTTACCAGGCATAAAGCTTTACTTGACTTAAACAGGAACAAACAGAAGAATTGATGTCACTGCAACTTTTGCGATGGTATTTGACAAGAGTGGTGGCAGTGAACTGAATACAGGCTGGCACTGCATGCTTGTTGGAACTGAGGCAAATGTCATCCTGGTCATACTGGGAGGAGTGTGGCAAGCAGGTAGAGCAAGTAGACAACTTTTATCTGTTATACAAATAAGAAAGGGAAAAGACATTTCTTTTTCTATTTTTTGTTAGTTATGCCACTTTGAGAAAGCAGCAAATAAGTTCTTAATCCAAACTAATTTAGCAGGTCCACAAAGGAGTGTTGTTTACGGTAGAGCCCCTAAAATTTGTGCTGACCACTGCTGACAGACTACAGAAGAATATACTTATCTTTGACGTCCTGTTTGACAGTGTTAGAAACATCTCCAACACTTCACTCTGTTTGTCCTGAGTAATGTAGAAATCCAGTGAAGTTTCATAACAAAAGAATCCATTCATATCATCCTGTTGCTATGGTGATTTAGTGCTCATTTATGTGAAATTTCTTAATGGGCCTTTGTTCATCTGAATTTCCTTTTAATTCCTTTCCAAGTCACCCTTTAGTACCCGTCAGTGAAAATTCTGTTTGGAAGAGTCTCATGTTACTGAATTCCTGGAAGCTCAGGCTTGCCTTACCAGTAAGCAAACTAGTTCGTATGCTGCATATCAAAGTCTGCCAGGGCTGGACAGACAAAATGAGTCAGTGGATCTTCAGGAAATCTGATTTAGTGGGAAAAGGACAAAAGGGCTTTTGGTTTATGGAGGGTTTTTTTGGGGGGTTTGTTTTAAAGATAGGGAAGAACAGTGTAAAAATATTGCTAGTTCAGAAGAGATCTGGTGCTTGCTCTTCTCTGGCAGCATGGGCAACTATTCAGATGCATTACTTCTGAGTAGACTGAGGAGAAGCAGGAGGTTCTGTGGCCTAAGGAAAGCCATGTTACTTGATGACTTAGAGCTAGAGAGACTGCAATCAATAGATAACATTAAAATTGTATAAACAAACCTTAGTTAAGTGACTTGGCTGGCAAAAGAAAGATTATCCTGAATGCAGAGTGTCAGCGGAGGTGTCCCTGCCATCAGCAGCATGTTCATGTTGTCTTGCTAACGGTATTGGAAAGCTGGAGCAGTTACCACCCAGATGATGCGAGATGCTCTTGCACACTATTCATACCTTCTTCTAACAAGAACACCAGGAAGAAAAGCAACACTACTCAGCTGCGACGATGCTCTTTGTAGCCAAGGAGGCCTTGGTGACATGACAGAAAGACTGTCCATTCAGCTTTTCATGTAAATGGTAGAATATCGGAGTACCCCTTACTCCTCACTGCTTTTTGACCACTTGGTGAAATTAAGTCCTCTCATAGGCTGTTTTCATGGTCTCTTCACTTGTCCTCTCTTAGCTCCTGAGCTCTGTGCTAGGAACCCTGCCTGATAGCCTTTGTTTCCTACATGGGAGCCTATCAGTTGGCCACCTCCAGAGATTTTCTGGCTTTGCCTATCCATAATGGTCAGAACCCACCCACCTCATTGCTTATTGCTCCTTTTGGACATGAGTAGCATTCTATTTTTACCAATATTTGCTCATTTTTTCCTTTTCCAAACTTGCTAAGAACTTCAGAACTAAATTTTCAAAGTTTGACAGGGATAAATCCCCTACATTATTCTCTGGAGGATTCTGCTCTCATTTGCATCTCCTTACTAATGAAGATTGCAGTTTCTTTCAGCAAGTTTTGACTGGGCTTCCAGGCCTAGGATGAAACATAACATTGGCACCCAGAAATTCTCTAGCAACATTTGTGGCTTAATGAAAACATTGCAGATACTGGTTTTATCTCCCTTAGAATGCTCTGGCAAAGAATTTCTCTCTCACATGGGAATCTGGCAGCGACCTAGTGTTTCTTTTTTACTCAGAGTATTTTTCTTAACTGCTACCTAAAAAAAATAAAATTACTTTGTAATACAATGCCCAGGTTTACTTCAAGACTTCTTTTACATCAAAGTAAAAATAAATTTTACCTGTTTATTAAATGACTGTCCTTTAATGAAAGAACGAATGGCAACAGATAAAAAAAATTAGCATTTTGTTCATAAACTACATGAAAAATTTGTGTTCCTTCTTCCCTTAGGATTCTTTCCTGCAACACTGGGAGCAGATTCACTTCAAATTCAGCTGCGTAAAATGTTTTGTGTTTTAATTAAGAGGAATTTTATTGAAATACTTGATTTGTGTTGCTGTGTTTCAGCTGGAAGGTCACAACGAGCCGGTGGTGCTGCAGGTATTTGTGGGTAATGACTCTGGTCGAGTGAAGCCACATGGGTTCTACCAGGCCTGCAGAGTTACCGGGAGAAACACTACTCCCTGTAAAGAAGTGGATATAGAGGGGACTACTGTTATTGAGGTTGGACTGGACCCAAGCAACAATATGACACTTGCGTGAGTAGCTTGCTTTTTTTTTTTTTTTTGTAAAAAAGTATAAATTATTAGCTTGTTTTCAGAAACTGATTTTCCTCTTTTGATCAGGTGGGTTAGTAGTTAAAAGTCTGAACATCTTGGAACACACCAGGTATTGAGAGAAGGTATGGGTGTAAGAAAAACTTTTAAATCGCATTCTCAGTTTGCTTAGTTTACTTAATTTGTAACCTGGTCTTCCTTAAACTTTATCAATTAACTGTTATGTTAGTTTCATGTTGTGTTTGATCAATAATGTGCATATTCAAACATGAGGTGAATTACAAGCTGGTTGGTGATTCTTCTGGTTGTCTTGTCTTCTAACAAGTAAGAATTGTGAATCAGATGCAAAATTCAGATACAGTGATTTCCTAATAAGTTTTCACATATATCTTCAGGTACAGAGAGGGATTGATTCTCTTTCAAAGAATTCTTTTCAGTAGAACGTGTTCCTTTCAATGGGTATGTGGTTGAAAGCTGCCACTCTTGGCAGCTTGTCTTGTATCAAGAGAAGAAATACTTATTCAATTGACAGTGTCCACTTCCTTAAGTAGGATAATACAGTTTGTTAATAAACTGCATCAATTTGATTTTTTTTTTAATGTAAAATATATTCCCGTGATAAATTTGGAAACTGCGTCTTGGAGAGTAATTTTATAATTGTCCTCAAAACTACATGTAAGTGTAGAGATGCTAGAAAGATGAATTTTGAATTACCTGGGAAGCAAAGATCTGCTTAGGCCGTTCTCTTGTAAGAAATCTTGATGTCTCAAAATAAATCTTCCTGGTATTTCAGTGACACTGTAGCACTTCTCTGTTGATGGTAATGCCGGTACCACCTTCTGAATCACACTCTCCCCTCCTCTCTGCTCCCTAGGTGTTGCTTGTTGGCTTTCACAAAGCACAGAATTTTGTTGTACTCAGATTAGATATCAGATAGTCCCTATACTTTTTTGAATGTAGAGCCTGAGATCCTGGTAAAATGACAATATTCTTCTTAGCATATCATGCTGTATTTGGTTGGAGTATTTTTTGTTCTTTTGCTTGAAATAATTTTGCATCTAGCATGTCTTTCTGAAAGTTAGCACTGCCTCTCTCTCACCCTGGCCTTGTAGACATTTGCTAGAGGGCCGCAGTTATGACATGTCTATCACTTCCACGTTCCACTGAACATTAAAAATAATACGACTACAGTAACTTTTCTTCTACTATTCTTTAAGTGAATGCAGAATATTTTGTAGTAATAATCCTACATACCCAGATCTAGCCCCAGGAATGGAAGAATGAAGACCTGTGATTATAAATTGAATGCTAACCAGAATGACTTGTTACACTGCATTTTCTGTTTTATTCATACTGTTTTATTGTTCCTTCCTTCCGTAATCCATTACAAAAAGGTTTGGGTTGGAAGGGACCTTAAAGTTCATCCAGCTCCAACCCCTTGCCATGGGCAGGGGCACCTTCCACTAGAGCAGGTTGCTCCAAGCCCCTGTGTCCAGCCTGGCCTTGAACACTGCCAGGGATGGGGCAGCCACGGCTTCTCTGGGCACCCTGTGCCAGCGCCTCAGCACCCTCCCAGGGAGGAACTTCTGCCTTATCTCCAACCTGAACTTCCCTGTTTCAGTTTGAACCCATTATCCCTTGTCCTATCAACTACAGACCTTGATAAAGAGTCCCTCATACAAGTCATGTGGGGTTGAATTGAAAAGCGAGCTATGTAAGGAGAAAAGGTTGTATAGATATTTCATGTAAATGAAAAAAAAAAGAAAAAAGAGTATTTCAGTAATTACTTTAAGAGTTTTGACTTGCGGCCTATGTAACTAGTTGAAAGACTATTAAAGATGCTGAACATACTGAACTCTTTTCCACTGTTTTGTGTTGATAGGGTTGATTGCGTGGGAATACTGAAGCTAAGAAATGCTGACGTTGAAGCTAGGATAGGGATTGCTGGCTCGAAGAAAAAAAGCACACGTGCTAGGCTGGTATTTCGTGTTAACATCACTCGCAAAGATGGTTCAACTTTGACTCTTCAGACACCCTCTTCCCCAATTTTGTGCAGTAAGTATCAAAATAAAAAGTTGGTATTAGTGGACTCTGAATTTTAGCGTGATTGCCCTAGGGAAAAGAGCCCACCACAGTGTTACTCCATGACTGTTTCAGAGTTGTTATGGCTACGATCACATAGATTAGTTTTTATTTGGGGTGGTTAAATGACTGACAGAACAGTTAAATGACTGACCAGTATTTAAAAGTAGTTACAAATTTCCTCATCTTCTATTAAATGAATCTTTACCTTTTAAAAGGTCAGATTTTTATTTTTTTTAACTTGTATACGATTTTTTGAGACGAGTTTTAATCTCTTCTGTATTGTCACATTCATCTGGCAGGTTTCAGTGACCAAAAAGACTTCTAATGACTTAGGGAGCATGGCTCTCTACCACTGTTGTAGTTCGCTGGGCCAGAGGCTGAATCTGTTCCGGTTCAGTGCAAGAATGAAACTTTTTATAGCTCTTTATGAAAATGCTCTGTTTAGCACTGAGCACAGATGGCTGCATTGACTGGTTTCATTATATTGAACAACAGGGAAAATGAAACCAGAGGAGGCTGCAGTACATCAGGGGCTGCATGCGACTACAGAGCCTGTAGCAGCTTCCAAGTACAGGGAATTCTGCTGGTCTGTGAAAGAGGAAAAATAGGGAAATGTGTTTAATACAGCTGTTGATGGGGTTACTGATATTTCTTGATGAACAAGAAGATAGGCGAGCTTGTTCCACATGTATGAAACATACCATGGTTACGCAAGCTCCTTGTGTTGTGCTCTTTCTATTGTATAAAAAGTTCTTGGTTTTGGTGGGTTTTTTGTTTTTCTAAACCCTGTCAGTACCTATTGTGTCAGGGCTCCTATTCAACTCATCAGAAACTGCAGCTTTGTTGCCAGTGAAAGAACAGATTGGAAGAGGAGATAATTAAGACCATGTGAGCTTCCACATCAGCGACCACCATGCGGTTCCAGTGCTGCAGGCAGCAGGCGATTTGGCAGATGTGGCATGTGGCCGTTCCTCCTTCTGCTCTTGCAGAGAATCCCTGTGCAAGACTCGGGGGGACCAGGAACCCAGCAAAAACCCTAATAAAGCTGATAACCGAAGATGTGTCACAGCTGATGCAGGGGAGGGCCCTCTTCCTCCCCTCAGCCACGTTCTCTGCTTTAGGCAATAGTTTGACATTTGGTGTGCTCTTCCAGAACTTGGTGTTCCCATCCCTCTCTCTTCCTCTCCTGCCACTTTTTGCTAAATCTTTCTTTTCCCAGTGTTTTTTTAACTGGTGGAGCTCTCAGAAGTAGGCATTTCTGTTGTTAGACATAAGTACATTTGCTAGAGCTATAGTGGTTTCTGTAGCTCCATTCCAATCAGTGTAGCATTGTAGTATCTGACGCTAATTTAAAGTTTTAAGAAAAAAACATTTTCTATAAAATCTCCAAGAACTCTATCTGCATACATTTTGTTTGTATCATTAATTTACTGTTTAAAGATAAAGTTAGTTAAATCATAGCAGAAATGGGAATAGAAATCATCTGGTGTTTTCTTAAGCACGTAACAATCCAAAACTTGCTACTGTAGGTAGAAGCTGAGTGTCTGAGATGTTTTAGAACCTGATTTTAAAATAGGCTGTTCAACTAAAAAAGCTGTATTTGATGCAATTTCTGCTCAGCTTGTTGGTAAAGCCATTCTAGTACTGGCTTATGAGGGTCCCTTGTAGTCTTCTTTCTGTTTGTTGAATGCAGCCATTTATACTTGTAACGTAAGTTAGCTGTATCTTGAGATATGAGCAGTGAGTAAAAAATGGAATATATGACTTGCTAAGGGCCATTATAAGAAAAGGAAGAAGGAAAGAAGGATGTAAAAGTTATCCTTCTATAAATAAAGTTCTAAAAAAAAAATAACAGTAAAGAGTAAATTGAGTTAGTTTTTAGCAAGGTGGGGGTTGGTCAGTTGATAAGAAATTCTTCCTAATTGTGTAAGTTGCCAAGAGATTGCCCAGGAATTTTGTAGCATCTCCGTTGCTGGAAGCCTAAAACAAAAACAAAATACTCTGGTTAGACTCATGTGTTTGAGGAATAGTGTGGGTAAAACTAATCGTGATGTGAAGGTTGAGAGGGGAATTCTTGGGGCTTTTCCAAGGCTTCTTAACTTACATCAAAGTTACAGTGATTTCCAGTAGGCCTTAGCCAAACAAACTGTGCCAGTAGTACATACTGGCTGATCCATGTGGCATAAAATGTTGTTGTATATAAAGCTACTCATTTATATAAATCGTATCCTCAGGCACATTACACCTGGTTTGTTTGCTACACATATCTTATTACAGGTGTGTACTGTACTTTCTCATAATGAGGTTTACATTATCACTCATCACAGCCTGCTTATGTTGTGTTCTGTCACTAATATTGCTGTCAAAGCTGCATTACTGTTCCTGAAACTGTAGGAAAGATGTTGAATAGATGCAGGCTCTTTATTTAAGGTCTGTGTTTTAAATAGGCTTTGTTCACTTGCTAGCAAACCTAAATCCAGTTACTCTTTTCAGATGTTCATGTGTCTTTAGCATATTTAGTAGTTGTGTAATGGTTGCCTAGGAACCTGCTGCAACACTTGTAGAAGGATCCTCTCTGAAAGGTCGTCAGATAATTTGGAATGTTAAAGTGTGTATCTTCTTCTATGTAGTAAGCCCACAGAGTATTGTTAATAAACATTAAAAGTAGGCCATTTAAGTGCAAAGCACAAGTACAAGCTTATGCCACTCGGATTTTGTGGTGAATAGAAAAGGCCTTTTATTACTAGAAACTGGAATTATTTTATAAAATACGAAATGTGACAAACTCATAATTTTAAAATGTATGTCTATTTAAACTGTCTTTGGTGCTAATTTTCATTTAACACACATGGTCTTATTGGTTGATGCTTTAAGAAGCATAGAAATAGCTTGCAGCAAAGACATTGTAATACGTATTACTGCAAATCATCATCTGAATTGCTGGCTGAGAGGTAGAAGTTCCCAGGGATGTAAGCTGCATTCTCTTTGCTAGTTCATAGGATATAAATTGCTATAATCCCCAACTACACACACTGACTTTGCAAGAATTTCTATTAACTGAAGTATATAATTCTAGAAAGTCATAAAATCGTGGAATGGTTTGTGTTGGAAGGGACCTTAAAGCACATCCAGTTCCAACCTCCTGCCGTGGTCAGGGACACCTTCCACTAGAGCAGGTTGCTCCAAGCCCTAGGTTAGTTCTTGTACCAGCCAGAAAGCTAACTCGTGAAAAAAAAAACAACCCTGAAAAGAATCCAGGAGAATTAAATTACTGCTTATACCCTTTTGCATAGGAGGACAAAATAAGCTTTATATTAAATGGATAGATTTGAAGATGTGCTTCAGCTGTGTCTAAAGGCTGATGCATTTGTTTATTACTCTCTATGCCAGGAAATTACAGAACCAAAGTTTCTTGAGCTTTAGCTCTAAAATTGAAAGTTTCATTTTGAGAATTTAATAAATACAGGAGAAAAGGGAAAATATTATTAGTGGATCGTTCCCTAACTGTGATTTTTGAGGCCATCACGTTTAGTGAGGAAATAATAGAAACGGTTATTGTCTGAAAAGCTTTTTTAATGAGGGATATGGTAAAGGAAGAAGGTGAGGAATTATTTTGTTCTTTCTTTTATAATACTGTAAGTTAAAGCTTTTTGTTTTGGATATTGATATTTTCTTCATTTCAAACTATGTTTTTTTTCAATTGCAGCTCAACCAGCAGGAGTTCCAGAGATCCTAAAGAAAAGTCTGCACAGTTGTTCAGTGAAGGGTGAAGAGGAAGTTTTTCTAATTGGCAAGAACTTTCTAAAGGGAACAAAAGTGATTTTCCAGGAGAATGTTTCTGGTTAGTGTGAAAGAAATAACAGCTTGGGGTGCTGAAGAGGGCATGATGCTTGGCTTTACGTTGGGTGATAAAGTTCAGCTGTAGAGAGCAAACTGACAACCAGAATCAAAGGGACTAAAATAAATTTCTTTATATGGATGCACAATAAATTATGCTTTTTAACTTTCATTTAGATGAGAATTCATGGAAGGCAGAAGCTGAAATAGACATGGAGTTATTTCATCAGGTACTTCTGTGTTGTTGTTACTACTATTACTATATTTAAATAAGAAAAAATACTCTGTTTCCAAAGAAAAATCAAATAAGCCTTTCCCTCTTCCTGTGCATTTCTAGAAATAATATTCCTTTTCTTCAAATAAGTTCTTTAATGAATCTCATTCAATATCATTGGTTTGGATTTACGCAAGCACAATTGTTCCTTTTCTAATTGAGAATTTTAATACCACAGTAAGAGTGTGGTATATGAAACAAGTCTTTGCACTTACATACAGTTTAATTAAAAGGCCTAATACAGTTTTTCCAGTAGCTTTCCTAAGGCCGTGTGAGATTACTACTAAGTAGAAATAGATGGTGTACGCCTTAGTCTTTATAACTGGCTGGATTTCTGTCCCACTATGAGATGTTTTACAAAATATTTGTTTCTTCTTTTGCCAAAACTGAGTGACTTTATGGACTATTGGACTGAAATTAGAGAAATTATGAGATGTAAGTGATGTTTGACAAACGTCACCTTGCTCCCATCTCCGTAGGCAGTATTCCATGTGTGCACTGATAGAAATGATTTCTCACTTCCAGTGGGTAGTTGGGGAATAGAGAGATCCCTCACCACTATTCCTGTTGGGGAATGACTGCAGGCCCATTTTTTTGGTGTCTGCTCGGTGTTAAATCTGGTTAAGTGTAACATGAAACTGCATCCTCCATCTCTTCACACTGAATACAGAGACCTCAGTCAGCAGAACACGAAGTGTCTGAGTCCAGCAGAACTGATGGCAAATGGACTGCAGTTCAGTAAGGCACGTTAGGCATAAGCTTATGCATAAAGTACTGGACTTTCTGTGTCTTTCCATTTGAACTGTAGGTAGCCAATGAGCATCATATAGGCAGATTATTCAAACCGCT
>NW_009916124.1:54303-60492 GCF_000696875.1 Nestor notabilis
TTTATCAGTTCACTGAAAGTGTAATTTGATCATGTATCCCCCAGTGTCTTTGTTTCTTATGGTGTTTTATCAGTCTGTTTCTCTGTTTCGATGGATATAATACAATTAAGGTCAATCGTGATAAAATAAGCCTTCTAATGTGATTTTAAAATTATTTTTGCATTGCAGAATCACCTTATTGTGAAGGTGCCACCATATCATGACCAGCAAATAACCTCAGCTGTTTCTGTGGGAATATATGTGGTGACCAATGCTGGAAGATCACATGACGTGCAACCATTTACGTACACTCCAGATACATGTATGTGAAAAAGAGAACTGGAGGAAAAAAGGGGCAGTTTTACCTGCAAAGCATTTTGGGTTTGATTCCGTAGCATTTAGTCCATACAACAGAAATGTTAAGTAACGTGGACCTTTTCCAACTCATCTTGCTGGCAATATTTGCTCTGTTAAATAATAAAATTTAAAGGCTTGGCTTTTCTCATTTACGTGGCAAGTATCTCAGATTTCAGCTGCGTGGAGACAGCTGTTCTTACGAAGTAGCATCCATTTCTAACCAAAGGTTCAAAATGAAGCTGAGCAGGAGAAAAGGAAACACATTACATACAGTGCAGCAAATCCAAACAAAACATAGCACCGAGCTTTATCCTGAGGAAAGTTGAAGTTTGACCATATCACTGTATTTTTGTTTGTTTATTTATCTATATTACAATACACAGTCCAGAAGTTTGTTTGGGTTTCAAAGAACCTCAGTTTCTTTAGGATATAAGTAACTGTTTTGGTTAGCTTGGGTTTTTTTGCTTGTTTGCTGTTTTAACATAAGGAAGTCCTCAATGTGTTTTGTCTCAACAGCTGGTACTCTGAATGTTAATGTGAAAAAGGAAATCTCCAGCCCAGCCCAACATTGTTCTTTTGAAGAGGCTATAAAAGGTACTAAATTGATTCTTATCATTGTTGTTAATAATTTAACTATAAATTCCTACCCAAATTTGGAGGAATGAATCAGATGTCCTGTGGAGATAAGTTTGTGCTTATAAAATTTGGCCACATTCTTACAGTGAGGTTTGTTTTCTGGTTCCGAATATTTTACTTTATAACAGTATTCTTTTATATGTATTTTAACATGAACTAGTATAGAACAAAACCTGCAAAAAGTAGTTTGGTTTTTTCCTTCTGTTTTTTATTTATTTCACTTTTCATTGCTAAGGCCCTGAAGTCTAATCTTCTTTTAATATGATTGCAAGTGAAGAATAAAAAAGAAAGAAGCCTAAGATTTAGAAACAAAGGATTTAGAAACAGTGTAGTGTTAATTTAAACAAAACCACACGTAATGGTAGTGATGGGGAAGAACTGAGCACTGAAAACATGAACATGCCAACTGGTATTTTTTGGAAGCTGTCCAGTGGTTTTATGAGACCTCTTTCAGTGGGTCTAGTTAAGAATGCTAGTTCTGGCAATTTCAAATTGTTCCTTTCAGTGAGTTGTTGTCGGTTTGTTTGTGAATTTTTTCTCCCCTTTGTTTTCTTTTTTTCTGTCTTTTTTTCCTTTGTTTTCATTTTTTTTCTGACCATTCATGCCATGCAAAGTTTGTTGTTTTGTTCCAAGGGAGAAAGTTTTAGGTTTGCCTGGTTTTTAAGTGTGAATTGAATTGATCCTTTTGATAGTGAAATAAAGTAGAGGAAGGAAATGTTTCTTAGTTGACTGTTAAAACTATGGCAGTGTACAAAGATTAATGGAAATTTCCATAGCCAGCTCTGGTGAAAGCAGGTTGAAAGTAAGCAAATTAACAATGTGATCACAAGTTTGATAGGAATCCATAGCTTCAGGATAAAATCATGAAGCTCATGTTTGAAGTTAATAGCTTGGTCTTGGCAGGGGATTTACAAGTTGACTTTACAACTTTTTAGGGAGGATAATACAAGATATGAGTTTAAACCTGCAGAGAATGTTTGGGGGAGAAATATGCAAAAATATTTAGGGCAATGAAACAAGCTGGTAAAAAGACTGGTAAGACTTCTAGTAGCAAGATCAAAAAGATGAGGAAAATAACTTATTTTTATATCAAGGCAAGCTTGACATCCAACTATTTTAGCATGGAGGCTTAACAAGGGAGGATACCAACTGCACTGGGTGAACATCTGCTGTTCATAAAATATACTATTTCTGTTGCTTCATGTCCTCCATTTAATTTATGTGATAAATCTTAATTTACTTTCTTGTGTGGGTTTTGTGCTAGGCAGCTCATTTTGATGGCTCATTCCTGTACCTATTCTGCTCTAGGCTGATTATGTACCAGATAGTTCATGATCAAAACCAGATCAGTTTTGTCTGCTTTATGTACTTTGTCTCTGCATATGCCCCAGCCCATCCTTCCTCACTGTTCTGAAATGATAAAAGATATAAAGATGGGAATCCAGTGGGATGCTGTTGTTAAAGATCAATCCTCTAATGTATTTACAAGTATGTATGGAACTACGGTTTTTACATGCTTTCCCATTGGTTTGTTTTAAGCTCAATTTGAGCAGTATTTGAAATCAAGAAAGTTAATTTCATTTACATCAAAGATCTCAGCTTAGGTGTGTTTTGGGTTTTTTTGTTTTTTTTTTTTTTAATGTAGATTAGGAAAAATCAAAATTAAAACTAATTTATTTTTAAAAGACACCTTTCTTCTTTGAAAAAACTACGCACTACAGAGGCAAAATTACAGCTTGCTCTTGCTGCAGAGCTGATATGCAGGTTTATCAAGATTTGCTTGATTATTCCTTTAACAGAATAGAAATACAGTCTGAATGCTTTGAGCACTCTGTTCACATGGTTATCTGAAAACAGATTTTTCAAAATAGAGAACTTGTACAGTTAAAGTGCAGTTAAGTTTAGAATGTGATAATTTGTGGAAAGATGTCTTAAGCTTCTGTGTTTCTAGTTCAAGCAGTTGGTGGATGGCTCTTCTTGGTCTAGAAATATACAAAATGGAAGGATACCAAAACTATGACATTTTTGTTAGTCTTAAAAATAACCTTTGAAGGTTTTCTAGAGTTATTTGAAATATTCAAGTATATGCAGTGATCTCTGTGCGTATTAGCATCTTGTATGAGGATGAGAGCTCTCGTGGTAAGGCTGAAAAGAGAAATGGTGAGCAGGCCACCACTAGAAATCCACCCTCTGCATAGTGGATGTTAACATTCCATTGCCCTTTATTTTTATGTGTGACTGCAGCAGTGAAAGCCACTGGTTGTAACCTGGAGAAGGTCAACATTCTTCCTAGTGCCTTGATTACTCCACTTATGCCAAGCAGTATGATTAAGAATGAAGATGTGGCTCCAATGGAAGTAAGTTCAGAAAAAAGATCTCCCCCTGTCTTCAAGGTAAGTTTGATTATGATCTGAAGGCTGTAGCTTTAGTAGTTATATCTACCCATCAGTCCAGGTTCTAATAGTGGAGAAGAGTAACACACAGGGAAAATATCAGGTCCAAGATTGGTGTGGGCAAATGTGATAAAATAATTATTTAACAATAAATATCTACAGTAATTTTCTCTGAAAGTAACTTGCCTTGTTTCAATCTCAATTCCAAGGTTGATTGGTTAATGATACTATGATATATTTTTTTTTTTGTCCCGTGACACAGAACTGGTAAATCACTGTAAGAATATTGTTTTAATCACTTCCTAGCTTTGCTTTCATTAAATTATACCTTGATTTCTGCCTTGAAGTAGCATTGCCACTGCCTATCATTTGCTTATTTGTTTGGTTATGAATGGAGAGTTAGATACATAGCCATCAAATCTTCCATCTGATCTTTCATGAAGATCGTGATTGGTGGAAATTTTGTAAGCATAACCCAAGTAAGCTTACGAATTGCTTGATGGCTGGCTCTTTTCAGGCTTCAAGTGTCGTTGGACCAACACAACAAACTTTGGAAAACAGTATGTCCGGCATATCAACTTCTGCTTCCCATTTACCTTCTGAAAATGAAAACCAGCAACAAATACAGCCGAAGGTGTATAATCCAGAGACACTAACTACTATACAAACACAGGACATTTCCCAGCCTGGTAGCTTTTCAGCAGTCTCAACTCCAGGTCAGCTGCAGAACAGTGATGCATTATTGCAGCAAGCTGCACAGTTCCAAACAAGAGATGCCCAAGCCAGGGAAGTCTTGCAATCAGATGGCACAGTAGTCACTTTGTCGCAGTTAACTGATGCATCACAACAACAACAGTCTACACTGTCAGAACCAGCACAGGCTTTGCAGCAACAGATTTCATCAAGTATTTTCTCGTCAGCAAGTGGCGTAAGTCAGTTACAGAACACTATCCAGCAACTGCAAGCTGGAAATTTTCCAACAAACACTGCCACTGGCAGCAATAGAAATGTCGACTTGGTGCAACAGGTATTGGAAGCTCAGCAGCAGTTATCTTCTGTTTTATTTTCTGGTTCAGACAGCAATGAGGATGTTCAAGACCAGCTAAATGCTGATATCTTTCAGCAAGTTAGCCAGATACAAAATCCTGGTATGTTTTCCTCATCAGACACAGCTGTCCATTCCAGACCAGAGAACCTTTTGCCTGGACGAGCTGAAAATGTTCACTCACAGCCTGAAAATGCATTGTCCAGTCAACAGCAACAACAGCAGCAGCAGCAGCAGCAGGCGATGGAGACTTCTGCAGCAATGGTGATAGGAATCCAACAAAACATTTGCCAGGCTGCAACACAGATGCAGTCTGATTTGTTCTCCTCAACAACGTCGGGGAATGGAGCCCTGCAGCAGTCACCTGTTTACCAGCAGGCGTCCCACATAATGAGTGGGTTATCAACAAGTGAAGACATGCAAATGCAGTGTGAATTGTTCTCTTCGTCTCCTGGTGTTTCTGGAAGTGAGACTACTACTGCTGCTCAGCAGCAGGTCTCCAACAATGGACCTGCTATGTTTCAGACCTCAAATTCTGCAGATGGAGAAGAATCGTCAGGACAGAATAAACAGATGCAAAGCACTGTATTTCAGACCATGGTTCAAATGCAGCATAGTGGAGAAAGTCAATCTCAAGTTAATCTCTTTTCATCCACTAAAAACATGATGGCTGTTCAGGCAAGTGGATCTCAACAACAAGGAGGTAGTCTGTTCCAGCAGGGCGGAGAAATCATGTCTATTCAGTCAGGAAGCTTTATGCAGCAATCTCCACATTCACAAGCTCAGCTTTTTCACTCTCAGAATCCTATTGGTGATACTCAGAATATATCACAGGAAACACAAGGCTCTATTTTCCACAGTCCAAATTCCATTGTCCACAACCAGACCAGTACCAATTCCTCAGACCAACTGCAGCCCCCAATGTTCCACTCACAGAACACCATGGGTGTATTGCAGAGCTCTTCAGTTCCTCAAGACCAGCAGTCTGCTAACATGTTCCTTTCCCAGAGTTCAATGAGCAATGCTGCAACTCAGGAAGAACAGATGTCATTCTTTACAAGCCCAAATTCCATTTCTCCTCTTCAGACAGCAACAAACACTGAACAGCAGAATTCTTTCCAGCAGCAGACACAGATATCTCATATCCAGAGTACTATGCTTCCCCAAGAACAGCCCCAGACTCAGCCAGCTCAGCAAGGTTTGTTTCAGTCTCAAGTGTCACTAGGCTCCATCCAGTCCAGTTCAATTCCTCAGAACCAACAAGGAGCTATCTTCCAGCCTCAGCATTCAATAGTTGCTATTCAGAGTAGTCCTCCATCCCAAGAACAGCAGCAGCAGCAACAGCAGAATATGATGTTCAGTAATCAAAATGCAATGAATACAATTGCTTCTCAAAAGCAAAACATGATTTTCAATCCAAATCAAAACCCAGTTACCAATCAGGAGCAACAAGGCCAGTCCATTTTCCATCCACAGACTAACATGGCATCAATGAACCAGGAGCAGCAGCCCATGCAATTCCAGAGTCAGAGTACCGTGTCTTCTCTTCAGACTCCTGGATCCAGCCAGGCTGAAGCACAGCAGCCAGCCATCTTCCATAACTCACCCCAGATTCAGCTGGTCCAAGGATCACCAAGTTCGCAAGAGCAACAAGTCACCCTCTTCATCTCTTCAGCTTCCATGTCTGCCTTGCAGAATAGTATGAGCCAGCAAGAGCTGCAGCAGTCTCCTATGTATTCTTCTCAAAACAGCATGGCAGGAAAGCCAGGAAATACATCT
>NW_009916124.1:60523-64802 GCF_000696875.1 Nestor notabilis
AAGCTTCTTTATTCCACAATGCAGCAGGAGGTGCTATCAACCAGCTGCAGAATTCTCCTGCTTCATCTCAGCAAACATCAGGAATATTCCTGTTCGGCATTCAAAACAGTAAGTGACAGATGCCCGATTATGAGTTTACAGTTTAGAGGAGCTACTCATTGGTGTCTACAGGACAGTGATAACTTAAAGAGAATTAAAATATTCTGGAGTAAGTAACATAGCGCCTCAATTGAGAATATACATACTCAACATGGTGCTCTGAAGGTTGTTTAGCTTAAATACTTGTTGTTTGTTTTACACTTAGGATTAACATGTGACAAAACCGTCTTAGAACTGTGTGTATATCTATATAGAAATAAGTATCTATATGATATATTCTAGAAATATTTTTAATAACACTATATGAATATTTACATAAAATACATGTACACACATGTTAAAGGGTTATGTCCTGTTAAAACAGCTCCACTAATCTTTCTCTTGCTGCATTATGTTTCCACAATTTACACAACGCCTTTCTGGAGAAGGCTCTGGGGAGACCTCAGGGCATCTCCTAGTGCTTAAAAGGGCTGACAAGAAACCTGGAGAGGGGCTTTGAACAAGGGCTTGTACGGACAGGGCAAAGGGAATGGCTTTAACCTGCCAGAGGGGAGACTGAGATGAGCTCTGAGGCAGAAGCTCTTCCCTGTGAGGGTGCTGAGGCGCTGGCACAGGGTGCCCAGAGGAGCTGTGGCTGCCCCATCCCTGGCAGTGTTCAAGGCCAGGTTGGACACAGGGGCTTGGGGCAACCTGCTCTAGTGGAAGGTGTCCCTGCCCGTGGCAGGGGTTGGAGCTGGAGGAGCTTTAAGGTCCCTTCAACCCAAACCAGTCTGGGATTCTATGATTCAACAGTTGTCTTCTGTGGTGTGTTTTGTTTTCCTTCTAGCTAAGTATTCTCCTCTGGGATGTTAATAGTGTTTGGTTATAGTACAGCATCCATATATTTAATCCATACACCTTGAACCACTGCTCACATCCTGAGGGAGTGGTGAGTAATGGTGGCCATGTGAACAAAAGCGCACGTAACTTTCTACACAGATCATATGTAAAGAAGTTGGCTGATTCACTGCATGTATTAACCCAATTTAAATGGTCCTTTGTTCTTCATTAACAGACTGTGGCCAGCTGCTAACTTCTGGACCAGCGACGCTGCCCGATGAATTGATGGCTATAAGTCAGCCAGGTCAGCCACAGAGCGAGGGACAAGCAGCCGTGCCAACTCTTCTCTCCCAGCAGATGTCTGAGACATCTCCACTACCTTCAGCTATGGCAACCAACCAGAATATTGAGAAAATAGATGATCTGCTCGTGTCATTGCAAAACCAGGGGAACAATATGGCTGGCTCTTTTTAATTAATCAAGTAAGTGATGTGTTTGGGTTTCTGGGCTCTTTGCTGCCACACAGACTTTTGTTCAGTAAGTCTTTACTTTGAAATTTATCACCATGCCTTATGAAATATATCACCACCTAAAATACCAGTTACGCTGAATTAAGAATATAGTACTGGTGGCTAGAATGAGGAGTTACTTTAAAACAGTTGGAGGTCAGAATTTGTATGAAACAGGTGGTTGAGATTGGTTCTCATTGTTCAGTTGCTGTATGTTTTGTCATCTGCTGTTAGGGTGTAGTACTTTATTAGGAAGGAGAATAGATCACTGACAGCTTGGCAGATAAAAGTGTTATGGAATACAAACATAGTTAAAAATTTAAGGCTTATTGAGTAAATAACAACTCAAGTCTGTACTATTCTGAAATTGCTGCCCGTGTTCCAGTAACATATGTGAAAACAAGTTTTGGTAGAACATGGCATCTATTGAGAGTGTGCAACGTGCTGAGCCTTTGAGAAAACACCATCGGCTGTTAGTAGGAAACATTCTGCTTTTAGAAGGTGCCTTTTTCAGAGAGGTGGAAGAGGCTTTGGCTACGAATGAGTACCAAGAACCAGGAGGTCTCTGGAATACACTATTTTCCACAGTGTGTAACTTGGCTTTAGTTAACTCTGTGGCTGTCCTAAATTCCCTGTAAGTTTTGCTGAAGCAATACACTTCATTTGCTAATCTGAACTGTTTTTTATATGGAGTTATGTGGAAGGAGAGTCATGCTACTCTGTGAAAGAGTGCTACATTCTAATAGTTTCATGTCTGCTGATGAGCAACACGTTCAATATGAAGGAACTAAACTGAATTGAGGGGATGGCTTTTGTTATTTTTTAACTGTTTTGCTTGCTTGTTTTTTCCTGCAGAAATTCTGTGAAGAAAAGTGATGATTTCCCAGATCCTCTCAGACCTTCCAGCTCTGGACGAGGCTGTGTGGAACTGATTGCTTCTGTCAAAGAGTGGCCCTCTTCTTTAAAGAGCACACACATGGCCAATTGCAAGTCTAGCACCTAAGGCTATGACCATAGTATTTGGGATTTGTAGTGCCAATAATGCTGAAAAGCTATGCTTTTTTTTACTAGGGCATGGGATTGAACTGTTACCAGATTCCTAAACCTCATTAATAGTGGGGTGCTCTTTGAATTTAAAGCATATCTGATCAGCTATTATTGCTGGTAGAAGGTGGTATGTCACCATGTTTACTATTGTTTCCTCCTCTTCTTTCTTTACATCCCCTCTTTTGCCTAGAAAAGCTTGTGAAGCAGAAACATCAAATGCCTGTGCCATGAGCCACAACTCGTAGCTGTCAGTAAGTGAAGGGATCATGTTTTAGAGTTGAGTGGAAGAGCTAATACTGCAATTTGCTAATTGCAGTAGGCAGCAATGACAAATATTGACAAGTTTAATCAGCAAGCAGAGAATTGTTCGCTTTTGTAGATAACCAGAGGTGGGTGCTTCCCATCTGCAGATGTGACTAACGGTTCTCCATGTCTCTTTACATGTAACTCGTACATGGAGCAAGGGTTTGATGGCTCTAACAAAATGAAGACATTAAGGGGAGCTTTCAATTCAGTTTGTCTCTTAAAATCTTATCCTCTAAAATACCTTCTGAAGAACATTCTGCCTGGCTGAGGAAAGAACTCTGTGTCTCTGACTGGATGGGTTAGAAGTCTGTAAAGCTGCATTAACCATTCTCAAACCAGCCTTCTGCCTTCTATTCTTTTCATGGTTTTCCTTCTCTCTTCCTCAGTTTCATATTGTGTTTTAAAAAAAAGACATAAATATCCTACTGGCTTTAAATATCAGAAGCAACTTTTAGGAATCCATGGCATTAAATTGCTTAGTCAGTGGAAGCTTTGACAAATAATCAAGGATTAAGGAGAGAGGAAGCAATTTCTCCACCACTTTCTAAATGCAGGAACCCACCTTAACCAGGCATTTTTCCAGCTGTTATTGATGTAAATCTTCAGCTTGACTTTACTCCAAGTAAGGGGCAAATTACTTCATTTTTAAGCATTCTGGAAAATTTCACTTCATCCTGAGCTGTTGCATCTTTGTAGCATATTGAGCTCACTGCTGTTTTGAAGTGATTTTGTTTTTTTAACCTACCAACAGTCCCCCAAGTCTAGTTTCTAGATTGTCCTGTTTCAATTTAAAATGAAAAAGAAAACACTGACGGATGTTACAGAATGTAAAGACAACCCACTCCAGACCATGCAGTTGTATTGTGAGGCATGTGCGTTTTTTGGGTGCTCCAACTATCTGAACAGTTTTGTGAATTTTCACTACAGCCTCATTCAGATCTTTGTTTCTTCTGCACGTAGAAAGCTGTTGCTGCCTTTAGAGCCAGACAGCTGTCATGTATGGCGATTATGCCTTGGTAGAGTGTAGTTGGTATCACGTCATTTTACATTTTTGTTGTTTTAAATAACAAAGACTAGTCTGTAAATGGTTTTTTAAGTTCCTCTAGTCTGTTTACTGTGTGTTTTTTCCCTTAACTCGTGTGCTTAGTTGAGCCGTGTAGAGTTTTTGTTTGTTTAATGGATTTTCCCGTTTGTCAGTCTGTCCTACCGTTCACTTTCTCTTTCTGTCTCTCTCTTTCTCTCTCTCATTGAGAGGCATTGAATTACGTTTTCAGTAGTAAGGCTTCTTGCCGATATGAAGGGAACTTTTCAGAAAGAGACCTGCTCTGGGTCATTTAATTTTGAATACAGTTTTCAATCGTTCAAGTTTTGGATGGTTTATATCTAATGTGTGTTTCATTTTTTTGGAAAGCTATATTTTGTATTTAGGAAATGGTATACTATTTTGCTATTTGTACTGAGTGAGTACATTGGCATAAATATAAAAATTTATATATATA
>NW_009916124.1:64833-71340 GCF_000696875.1 Nestor notabilis
TTGCCACACATTTTTGTGGTAAATTTGTGAGTTTGTCTGATGTTCTACCACAACGTGGCGTCTGATAACAGTGGGGTGGGGTGGGGTTTGTTATGTCTCTATTGAGTATTTAAGTACTTTTTGCAACATAAATAACTTGTTCATCTCTCGCCATTCCATCAGGCAGTCTATTGTTCCAGCTGGCTATGAGAAGCTTCCCTGTGTGTTCTGATGTGTCCGTCACTCAGCAATACAATCTAGCAAGGAAACCTGTAGGCATTTAGGCGTATATAAAGTAACAGGGTTTCATTCAGGATGAGCCATTCAGCTTTTGTCCACTATCATTGTCTATTTAATATTTTTATTATTAGTGCCTCTGTGTTTTAACTCTTAATTTATGATTATGCTAATATGTTTAAAATTTTAATCATGATAAATACAATTCCCAGCTTCCTAATGTCCACAGCTGCTTTAACCCTGAACCATACTTTTTCTTTCTGTGATTTACTTTTTATCTCCTGCTGAGACAAGATATTAACAATCTCGTTATGGTTCATGACATGAAAGCAGCAATCTAAATGCTATATGAGGCTGTGTAAAAGACTGAGAATTATGGACCGAAGCAAATTCCAGATGCTTGCGGAAGTCAATAGCCAGTTATTTGAAAATGAACTTGTGGCTTTTGCAGGATCACAGTCCCAGGACAAGCTGCTGGGTGTTGTCCAGAGCCTTCATACACAGAAGAAGTAACAGGAATGATAAATTCACTTGTGTGCTGCTTCAGTTTGTTCTGTTGTTCCAAAGGGGTGTATCCTTCCGTGGAAGTGCAGTTGGTCAGTGCCAAGTCACCAGGGACCAATTCTCCATTTAACAAAATTGGTGTCCAAAAGAGAACTTCATACCAAGACTGCTACAGCTCCAGGGGAAGGGTATGTCTGAATTATGTGCGTGTTTTTGGGTCGCTCATGAAGAGAAGAGAAAAAAATGTAAAATAAAAAAAAAGGGCTGTGCTATCACGTTTTTCACTTCTGGATAACACCTTTTCTTGTGTTAAATTTATCGTGTTCATTTTAGGTCAATGTTTAAATGTACAACTCTTGGAACATGTGATTTGGTTACAAAAAGTATTTGTCTTCTGAATTAAGAGATTGCTCAGTGATTGATCAGTGCTTGCAGGCAGCTGTTACAGAGGATAAAGACAGGTTTGATAAGCCAGTTAAAGAGCTTAAAGGCAGGCTGCAGGATTTCATGGCAGAAAGACCCAAGAACAGTGTGAGCCACATCTGTATTTTATCAGTCCTGAACATTTTTTACTTTTGGCATTTAAGCAGTTGGTGTTGATAACTGGAGCTTACTCTTGATATTTTTCTTCTATTTTAATCCCATCCCTGTATTTACCACTCTGCATGCTCACTCTGTATTGCCTGGGATCTGTGAGTAGATGGATTTTCAGTAGTTGTATGCAGAGATGAGGTGGTGGCGTCATGTCCAGTGCATTTTGGGTGAGAAAGAGATACTGAGATACTTGTCTCTATAAATTTAAAGTTCCCGATGACATTACTGTAAAGGGGAAGTTACTGTCATTTCTACAGAGCAGCAATAAAGTGTTGAAGATACTACTGTTGAGCTGCATTGCTGGGATGGGTTTTAAGTGTCTCGTTTCTTTTGGCTGCCTTGAGCTCACTTCTAAAAGAACCATAAAGTCTAAACTTCCATGTTCAGTGTGGGCAATACTCTTGAGCATGTGCCTCTAATGCACCCATGGTCCACTCTGCACAGCATCTGTGGGGTGTTGGGTTCACAGAACACCTGTTTGTTGGCACAGGTTAAAAGCTGGGGAGACTTAATCTGCTTGCTGCCAGTCATGAGTGCTGCATGCATTCTCTTGGCTGCCTATACCCTGCGAGTATGTGTGTATATATGTATAAAAATCATGTGAATAGCACATAATACACAGTTGTCAGCATCTCCTCTGGCAGGAAGTTATTGGATCTTTGTGCTTAATTAGCAAGTCCACAGTTTGTTATTAATTGCCTTCTCACTGTCTGATCTTTCGGCAGTTATTTAAGCCAAATGCTTTTTTATTATTTTAATATAAAAGTAGTTCCAGAAATTATTTCAGGCTTGCTGATTCAAAGTGGCTGTTTAATCACCAATCATTTCATTATAATTAGTTTTAATTACTGACAGGGTGGTTACTTCCTGTATAGTTTTAAGGTAGAATAAAGCATGAGCAGTTCATCATATGTCACCTTGGCAGGTTTTTTAACTGGAAAAACTGAGAGTCTGGGCAGCTGTATCAGTGGACATTCCCCTAATTTAGATAAGTTGATTTATTTGTATTTATTTACTTTTTAAGCTTGTATTGTGATTTTGGTTTAGGATGTAGTTTCTGAATAGAAAACTTGTCTGAATGGATTTTCTATTACCTTTCCAGAGTCTTCAGAAAGAATACTAATCAAGTCAGAAGCTTGCATTTATCTTAAAATGTAGTTTAAATCATTACTTGAGTAGCAGGAAAGATGATTTATTAAAAAGCAAAATCCAAAAGTTGTTACTGGAGTAAAAAAGCTGAATGTGGTTTCCCCTAAGGGTATGTTCATTAAGAGAAAAGAGTTTGCCTGTCAGTGTTTGACTCTCTGCAGTGCTTCTGTACAGCAAACTGGGGCTGCTTTTTCAGGGTAATTCCAGGAAAGGAGTATGAGGGATTGCAGACAGTGATAGGGGCAAGAACAAGGAGAATGAATTGCTTTGTGTGCTCTGAGCTGTGAGTTGTGGGTGGAAAGTGAGAGGAACTATTGATCACTGGTGACTTTTCATTAGTGCAGTGTTTATTTTCAAGGAATAGGTGTTCGTGGTGTTCCATAGGACTGGTGGCAGTTCCAGTCTTTTAGCAGCTAAAAGGAAACGGGCACTGAGATGCTTTCTTTGTCTGGGGGGGTTGTTTTAATTTGGAGCAGTCTTTTGAGATAGATTGTGAGCTGTTGAAATGGGATAAGGAAATTTGCAGCAGCAGATAAACTCTGGTAGAAGTGTACTTGTAAAATTCTTTGATGGAGTTTGGGGCTCTGAGGGGTCACGCAGGAGGGAGCAGTTTTTCCTTACAGTCTGTGTAAGTATGTAAATAGGCAATGCCTGTATATTCTAGGATTATATATATGTATATAGAGGAATCATATCTATTATATACAAATGATAAGTAGACACATGCATAGAATACTGTTATATTTACATTTTTATAAACCTGAAATAATACTACTTTTCCTTCATATGAGGTCATTTACCAAGGGTTTTGTAGTAACTCATAGATAGTTGTCTGAACACCTTTGAGTACTGTGTGTGTGGTTCTGTTGGTAGTGTTGCTCTGCTTGTGAACGTCACTGGTAGCTGTGGGTTGGAAACAGCTGTACACTTTTGTACTTTTATATGTTTTTATTCATAATTTCAGCTGTGGGGTAGCGAGCAGTTCAACTGACAGCCCTGGGCAGAGCTGCTGCTGGATGGGCTCCAGGGATGCGATGGCAGCACGGGCTGTCTGCATCTGTGTGCTCCCCTGCCAGCTTTCAATGGGTGACTCCTGACTTGGGGACCTTTTCCCATTCTCAGTTTCCCGCAGCTCGTGCAGGTAGGGAATGGTGGTGGCTGTGTTGCTCCGGAGGAGCTGGGCTGACACCAGCAGCTCTCTGCCGGTGGGTTATAGTTGTTGCATAGCAAAGAATCCAGAAAAAGCTCAGCTGGCTTGTGTTTGGATCAAGAAGGTTGAGCTTATTCTGTCACTCTTCTCTCTTATCATAAAGACAGGCATCTTTATTTTCTTTAATCTGACATTTTATTGCAACAGTCCGTATCTAGAAAACTCCCTGGAAGCTGGTGAGACCTCTCCTTGGTTTTCAGGCATGAGGGACCCTGTACGCTGATCTCTTAGATTGTGTGGGGATCTAAACTTTCTCAGAGAAATACTGATTGTCATGTCGCTGGTGTGTATTTTATCCACCGGGGCTTTTGATGACACATCGGGTGCAGTTTGACAGGAGGTTGATCAGTGAACATTGTTGTCCTGGTACAGGCTCTATCCAAGCAGCTCTGCCAAACTGAAAGCAAGTGCTCTGATTTCCTCTCTTTGAGCCATCATTTTGCAGGTCTCAATCTCTGCTGTTCCAGAGATCTGTAGTTTTTGCTGTTACAGTTCATGAAACTGCCTCATAATATTCAAGTGTATTGGGGGTGAGGAACGCCAGGATTCTTCTGCTTGCTCACTGATGCTCTGCTTGGTTCAGACTCCAAACCTCCACCACCCAGCAGCAGCCCACTGTGAAATACTCCAATTATGTGTGTTTGCTCCAGGACTCAGATGAGCCAAGGGCCCTGTGTCGGGGTCATGTAGATGTCCATGACTTCACTGTGGTCCCTGGAGCTGCCCCTCTGAGCTGGGGCTGGTCTGCTCCGAGTGTCCCTTGTTCAGGAGTGTGGCTGTTGCAGAGGTTGGGATAACAGTGCTCGGGGGAAGCTCCCTTTTGGAAGGATAGAGAGCAGTGCCTCAGGGTGTTGCAGAACTGGGCACACATTCCTGTGTCCTGCTTAGCAGACCACAGTATTCCTGAAGCCTTTTTATTGCAGACGTGATTTGAACTACTTAAGTTTAAGCTCATTATTAAGGAGTAAGCTCCAACAAACCTTGAGAGCAGAGCTTTCTACCTCTGTCACTAGCTGCATCTTGGAGTGGCTTTACCCACTTTTCTGCCATGCTTTCCTGGGGCACTGGTCAACTGCTGAGCTGCCTCTTCCACTGTCCTGCAATGTGAAAGTAGCACCAGATATTCCTTTGTGCATTTCTGTGTATATGGCTTTCGTAGTTGGGGGTTTTCCAAGCACTGATACCCAGTGTTTTCAGTTTGTTCTACGAGGGGATATTTTATTTGCATCTATGTTTTTAGCTATCCTGTGATAACTTGTTGAATATTAAAAAACAAAAATATTTTGCTTCTATTGGGACATTTGTATACTCGCAACTATATTTCTGTAAACAGCTGCAGTCAAGAATAAAACAATGAAAGTTTTCATTTTGCAGTGTAAAGTCTTGTTGTGGTTTTTTACAAGAGCATCTCCTCTCTTCTGGGAGAAATCACTGTTCCTCAGTATGGAATGGACCTGCCTGGGAACCAATGGAGCTGGGTCAGGAAACACTGGGATAACAAGAGCCTATGCCAGCCAAGTGTCCCGCTGGAGCTGCTGCATGAGAAAAGGCACCATGTCACACCTGGGTTTCTTCTTCGCTTTGTGGCACTGAGTCCCAAGTAACCTCTGTGGTGCACTGCCCCAACCCCAGCCTGCAAATGAGAGAGCACTCCAGGGAATTCGTTTCAGTCAGTTCCATCTGTCAGGGACCTGGCCATGCTGCAGAGGGCCCCTGGGGTAGTCTGGGGCTCCCCCACCTGAGGGAGGTGATACCAGAAATCCTAGGCCAAGGTGATGGGAGTTACTCCCTTCATCTACACCTTTCGTGCATTTATGCTCACGTGCTAGGAATACCCCAGGGTTGCTGGGGCTCGGTGTGCATCCCCTTTCCTGCTGCCCCCCTGCAGGAACAGTTGCCTCCATCAGGACTGTAGGGGCCAGCAGCCAATATTGATCATGTGAGAAACTGCAACAGGGGTAAGAAATAACTGCAGTTGCCTCCAGAGCTGGGCAGAATGTTTTACTGTGAAGGATTTAAACAGATTTATCCAAAAGGCTTTTCCCAGCCTGTACCACTGCCCCAGCGCCTCCCCTTTCAAACCTGCACCCACTGCCAGGGTCAGGTGTGGCTGTGCCACAGCAGGGCAAATGCAACCCACTGCCACTGGCATCCGCCCTTCTGGAGCTGCTGACCCTACTGCAGGCGCTTGTTACCCACTGCCCATGTAAGTGCCAGGGGACAAAAGAAAACACCCCAAGAAACCCTCCCAGCCTCCTCTCCCTCTCGAGGCTCACAGAAAGGCACATGCCAGCCTCTGAGCCCAACCCAGGCAGACGCAGACACAAAACTGAACCACGGTGCTGGGGGTTTTGGCATTTATTAGCAACACAGCCATGGCCGGGTGTGCACAGGGCACTGAGCAAGGAGGTCACTACCTTACCCAGCTCCCATGTTCCGGCAGGCTATCCAGCTCGGAGCTTCTCCAACTGTCATTCCCTGATCATGGCTGCTCTTTGATCATCAGAGGAGCATGGAAGGAAAGGCCCAGTCCCTGCCCGGGGCAGCTGCCCCTTCCCAAAGCCACCAGCAGCAACATGCAATACCCAGGGAGATGATCCTTCCCTCACAGCAGCGGCTAAAACCGGGCCCGTCCCCGCCTCTTCACAAACTTCTGGGTGACGGCGTTGGGGTTGAGGCGCCGCCTGCCCGCGCCCAGCGCCGCGTCTCGGATCTGCAGGTTGGCCGCGCGGCTGTACACGTCGTTCTCGGCGAAGGGCGAGGCCCCGGCGATGTAGTCGGGGTCGAAGACGTTGGTTTTCTGCCTGGCCTTGCGGGACAGGCGCTGCTGTGGG
>NW_009916125.1:0-1802 GCF_000696875.1 Nestor notabilis
CCCAGCCACACAGCTTGGTGTTGTCGGCAAATGAACAAAATTAATTGAACAAAATAAAGTTTTGCTGATATTCTACAGTACACAGGTAAACTTCAATTATCATTTGTTTATCTCCTGCTCTTCTGTAACATAACATTGTCTGAAACATTCCCAGCTATTAAGCTGTATTTATACAGCAATGTTTTCTTAAAGGATAACCCATCTTTGAAGGCTGATATCTTTGTAATGTTCCCTCTTAATCCGTGGTTCAGAATGATTATCTGTGGTTTTGCAGAAAGATGTACATGCAGAAAGTGTTCATAGAAATATGGTATTCCCAGTCCAGAACAGCTGTTAGTGGCATTTTCTACTGTAACTTTTTAAGGACTGAGATTTGCAATGATGACACTCATAGTAACTGACCATCGTTAGAGACCAATCCTCTTCATTCCTAACTTTTTCTTACCCTGCAGGCAGTGCAGTAAAATGTTGAAAATAAAATACTTTAATCATGTTTTTAATATAGCCACTGCTATTGTAAAATGGATTTTAATGAAAAATATTTTTGAGCCATTGATTTCTAGCAAAGGTTTAAGTGATCCACTTCTGTAGGAAATGTACACCCTGGAAGCAAAAGCAGTTCAAACTGGACTTTTGCTATGTTTAACCAGCATTGTTTCAGAGTTGGACTAAAACTTTGTGCTGGCTCAAAGACTTTAGATTTGTTGCAATCTTTGCAGTTCACTGAACTTTTTTTTTTTCTGTGCATACATATTTCAAGTAAACTCTGTAGTTATAACAAGTGACACGTTATGGACCCTAAATCGTTGCACTGTGAAATATGCACAGAAAAAGGACAAATGAAGATATCAAGGGTCTGTTCCATTTTGCACTGAACTGTAAAATGCCACCCTTGTTGTACAGAAGATCACTGGTTCTGAGCAGGGCTCATTGACTGCTAAGTTGTGGATAGTGTTTCACTTTCTGCAACTGTTAATATCCTGGGTTATCCAGGCATAATGACCTCTCTATTTGTGACACATTGTTGAATTTTCTGGTTCTTTTAACTTATTTAAGCACCCCCAAACCCCCCCCCCCCTTTTTTTTTTCTCTTTCTCCATTCATCGGAAGGCTGGAAGGATGCTGAATTGAGCTGCTGTACAGAGCTGCCTCACTGTTGGTCAGCCAATTATAGCTGCAATTGGTGGTGGCGGCGGCACATCTGTAGATGAATATAAGCTGAAGTATACAGGAAAGGTACTCTACACGTGCACAAGCTTTTCTGTGTATGAGATAATGCATGTATCTTGGATAATCTTGGAATATCTGCTGTATTGGTTTTGGTAGTTTGTAATTCTGATATAGTAAGCAATCTATATAGTTCCTATAATAATACATATTATTTGATAGCTGACACTTGATATTTAAATTCTGACTGGAATTCTAATTTTATAACATTGCAAAATTAAAATTGAATGCTTTACATTTTTTAAGAACTTGGCCACTTCAAAATATGGAAAGATAAATGGGTTACATGTGGCTTACAGCACTTGGTTTCCGAGGCCTGAATGCTTACTCTGATCTTGTAAGAATCTGAAGTCAGTGGAAGTGTACCATCTTATCTTGGATTAGGACCCATGCCTATATTTCTTCTTAGTTACCCACCAAAAGAGCAGTGTTTAGGCTGTTTTTATTTGCATAGTATATTCTTCATGGCTCAAAGTTTACTCTGACCCTACAGGGAGAAAGTTGCATTTTGGAGGGCTGTTTCAGGTGCCTCCAGCCTGGAATATGTCAGGTGCTTCTCTGTCCTCAACTCTGCT